>NC_141135.1:108082293-108382650 GCF_053477565.2 Lygodium microphyllum
CAAGAAATCACCATTTCCAATTTTCAATTCAGCAAGTGTCTCTGCTGAAAATTTATGACCAATATGCTCCGGAGTCCTCAAAATTTGCTGTTTAGCAGCCCTCTCTATTTGCTGATCACTGTCAGGTGGAAGCGGTACAGCAACCGGCTTCACCTTCTTATCCACAGTTTTGTATTTCGTGTCAACCCTGGCTTCATTATGCTCTTCTGCATTACATAAACCTTGCTGTAAATCAGCAATTCTGCACTCCAATGGCTGAATATTCTCAGCCCTCTGCTCTATGGACTGCATAGAAACAGCCCCAAACTCTGAATGCTGAAATATTTCAGCAGTAAACTCTGTTGGCTGAAAGTTTTCAGCCCTCTGTCTCTCTGAAAGCTGATCATAACCAGCTGGAAACTCTGTTTCCTGAATTTCTTCAGCACTCAACACTCTTTGCTGAGTTACCTCAGCCTCTGACTCAATCTGTGACATAAAATCTGCAATTTCATGAAACATGTCCAGGGACTGCACTAATACATTACTGTGACTATTCAACATATCAGTTTTCAGCATATCTCCCATCTCTGTCATCGTATCTGCACAAATCACACTGTCATACATCCCATCTATGTGCTCATCATCCTCCAAAATTCTTGCATTTTTCAAATTTTTCTCCTTCCTGCATATATACTGCCTGGCAGCTCTAGGCAACCTAGAAGTCTTCTGATAACTCATCGAACTGTTTGCTGAAATCCCAACAAAACCGGAGGAGAAAACACCGCTGCCAGGAGGCGAGAACTCCAATCTCCTCTCCTCTGTACCACCATCGTCTCGCGAAACGGCGGTACCTAATGAAAACCCAAATCCCTCATAGTGGGAAAAGGTACATCTCTGAGGGTATCTCTGTTTCTAACATGGTTCACACATACAGTCATAAACTGAACTGCTCTCATACCATCTTTACTGCGAATCCGTGCATAAGCAGATCCATCGTCCATGACCTTTGTTTCCATGCGCATCTCTGTAATGAATGGTTGACCAAGAATTATGGGATAAGAGCATGAATCCTGCACAAAGAAATGAAAATCCTCCTCTACATCACCAATAGAAACCCTGACACTAGGACAGGCAGCATACAAATCACCTGCAGTGTTATTGGCGGCTCTCATACGCCACCCATGCTCTACATCCATAGGCCATCTGTTACTCTCATAAACTCCACGAACTATGAGATTAATCTCCAAACCATGATCAACCAATGCAACATAAGGCACCTGTTTCTCTCCAATCTTTACCATCGTCTCTGTAGTTGCCCTAGCCCAATGGCTCTACAAAAAGTGACTACGCGGTATCATGACAGGCTCATCAATTTCAGCATAATGCATAGGCTGAACCCTCTTCTCTACCTGCGGAAAAACAGAAGCATTATCAACCATAACCTCATCCTCATCCTCATCCAACTCCCCAATCAAAACTCCATGTGTATCAGTGGTAGCCAATGCATGTCTTTTCCTCTTCAGGACCTCCTGAAACTGATCCTAAAACTCTCTTTTTGAGATGCCCAAAATCTCAGAAATAGTGAAAGTCACCTCACTGCCAAGTATCTTATCATTAAAATTTTCTTCATGTCTATAGATGTCTCAATATCGGACATCAATCTGAATCCTGGCTGCTTTCTCTCTCTAGGCTCTTGCCTCTTTTCTCTCTTTTGAGCATCCTCCATCTATCGATCTGGCCCTGGTCTTGAAGACAGTCCTGCAGTAGGTGGAGTAACAAACTCACCCCCTCTAGTCTTCTTAGCTGCGCTTGGATTTTCTTCATCCCTCTTACGCTTCTCCTCAACAAGTACATCTGCACCATGAGACTTAGCCAAATAAGCATAAATAGAATACCTCTCAACAAGCGAGTCCCAACCTGTCTCTGATCTAATGCTAGAGCCTGCACTAGTCAAAACAGTTTGCTGAATTTTCCCCTTGTTTGCAGTCTCCATAGCATAAGTCCATAGTGCGGACTGAGTCTCTGATCCCTTCTCAATCTGTACTCCATATGCAGAAGCATCACCTCTAGCTGTCACATAAGAAGTACGCGCAGCCATGTCCTCCACTAACTTCTTCATTCCACCTTTACCAAAGTTGGTAGCAAGTGGAGCTCCTGTCTCAGTCAACCAAATCTTACCATCTTGCCCCCAATATACCACATTTTTCCTCCTTGCATCCTGAAAAGAATCACAATCCCTGCAATGCTGATGGTCCGTACTATCACACCAAATATATCTCCGATCTCTCCTAGGTGCACTAGGAGCACTCCTAGGTGCAGTAGGAGCACTAGAAGAAGTAGCAGGCGCAGTCGATGCAAACTGCTCCTTCAACTTTCCCACCAACTCCGCTTTGACTGACTCCAGTGTCAAATCTGTGATGCCTTTGATTATGTCATCAAGAGAAGTAGGCACCGATGGAATGGATGGTTTTGGAGCAGAAGGTGTAGGCATCGGTCGTGGAACAGGAGGAATAGGTGGAGTGGAAACAGTAGGCACTGGCATAGGCCAAGAAACTGGCTGAGGAGGAGAAGAAATAACAGGGATAGAAGTAGGCATAGGAGCTGATGATGGTGTATGTGTCATGGAACCATTCTGTAGGCGAGTCTTCCATATCCTCCTCTTGGTCAAAGTCGAGACTGCATCATGAGCATCCTGCCAATCAGTTTTAAGACCCATAGGCTTCGTGCGATCTTCAAGAAGCTCACCCAATTCTTCTTGAAGAGCAGGATCTGTAGCTTGCAAGAAAAGCTCAACTTTTTCAACATCCAATGCTCTTTGTTCAATGGCATCAAGCTGACTATACCTCTCTTCGAATTCTCGAATCAACTCCGAAGCAGCGAGACCTTTGTTTGGCATGTAGACCCACTCTCGGAATGACCGCCGAGTAGCCATACCAAAGTCCTCAAGGAAGTATTCTTCTTTCAAGGCCTTCTTAAAATCTTGCCAATGTGTATTTTGAATAATAAGATCAATCACTTTTTTCCTCAAAGCAGGTGTGACAAGACGAAGGAAGTACTTACTCATAAGTCCAGCAGGAACTCCAAAAAACCCCATCTTGATCTCATATGTCTTCAAATATGCTGAAACATTACGCCCGTCAAATAGCTTCTCATTTTCAACTGCTTCAATAGCCTTAGTCGCGCTGTTTGCATTCTCTTGCTCTGAATAGAGTTGCCTTTGCTGAGACAACTGCTGTTGATGCAATTGTTGTTGCTGTTGCATATACAATTGTGTTTGCTGATTTTGGAGCTGCATATACATGGACATATTCTGCAAAATCTGTTTTAGATCCTCTGTTGAAGTACTTGACGCAGCAGTCATCGATGGAGCTAAAGTAGGCGCAGCTGGAGTTGTAGAAGAAGCTGAAATAGAGGCTGAAGTATCTCCCATCCTGAAATTTCCTACGACGCTTTCACGTCGGGTTCACCAAAGATGTCGAAGAGTTTATGAAAGCAAAGTCGCGTCTTCAGAAGACCTTGATAAATTTCAGGATAAAATTTCAAACAGATGAATAAGCAAGATGAGGAAATAAGACCAAGGCTCTGTTTTATTTTGTCCAAATATTTCTTGTTGATACACTCTTTTAACAAAAACACAATTTTGTCCCTGATAGATGCAATATTGCATGTTGACTCAATTCGTCATTTTACTGTTGCTATAACAGCCCAGAGGGAGCAGGCTGAGAACACCTATCCAAAGGTTCCAAAGATGATAAAACATCACATGGGCTAAATCTTCTATTTCTGCACGCTTCCACAGAGCAGCACTTTATCCACTATTTGAAAGAAGTAATGACAGTCTCTGCTTATAAGCTTCCCGAATTTGTCCATGATCAGAGTTCCAAAGCTTGGTGGTAAAGAGGCATGACTGAAACTCACTTAAAAGAACCATTAATCCATTGAAGAAGAAAGGGAACTGCACAGTGGCTTCAATTTGCAGTCGAATTGGAACTCATCAACAACTGGAGTTTGCTGCCTCATTAATGGGATACTTTCCTTGCTTGTATCTTCACCTAACAATCTGAAATCACTTGAACCCTCTTTAAAATTACTGTTACTCTTCTCACTGTTGCTCTTATATGTTTTCTCATAATCACTACCAATCACTTGGTTACTGTATTCAGATTCCTCCACACCACTCTCATCAAGTTCATTAAAATTCTTGTCTAAATTTCTTTATGTTACAAGGCGTTTGTAAGAGATTCATGAAGACTCCAAAGAAGATCCTTCGTTCACAGCAACAATGGCCTCTATAGTGAATCAGATTTTTCCTTCCAGCTGGTATGTAGACGAAAATATTTACAAGTGCCAAGATGCTTGATGATGCAGCTTCTGGAAACCACAATTCTCCATGTGCTTAGCATGATGTCTCTAAGGTGAAGCTGTCAAGATGAAGTGTCCTGCATAGCGACTGTTGGCATTAATCAAACAACACCAAGCATTCTTGATTTGCCTTTCTCCTTCAGATTTAAGAATCTGAGCTCGTGGATTTGTAATTTTTCTTTAGGATGGGATAGATCAATCCTGTGTTTCTGATTAGTATCTCGCATAAAGAGGAAATATTCATGTTTGGATCATCTGGCCATGAGTTAATAAGCGGCATCTCCCACAGAAATATTCAGAGAGGAAGGTCTTCAGATTCAATCACACCCTTTTTATGAATTTGATCAGGTCGCGAGACTAATCAAGTCGGAAGGGAAGGCGCACCGAATCAAAAGAAAAATTCGCCCATCTCGATGCAGAACTCAAATATCAGTAAAAAATACACGAAAAGCTATGCGGATGAAATTTACCATACTTCTCTCTCTCTCTCTCTCTCTCTCTGTGCTTGAGGTGGGTTTTGTCACTCTAATCAGTCCGAATTGTTGAAAATACTGTCGTATTTTCTCTTCGTCGCTGCTGGGAAGGAAGCGCCATAGTTAGAATAGAAGATTCTCCCACGACTTTGTTTGCCTCTCTTCTAATCGACGAGCGTAGGACAGTTCATTGGTTTTGAAGATCTTGCAATAGGGACTTCAATTTTTGATATCGAGCACAGGCATTCTCCCTTTTTGCACTGAGAGGAGGCCCAGATCTATCTCTGCGTGGCAAGCCGATGTCTTATAATCCTTTAAGCTTCTGATTCCCATTACTTCATGTTGATCTCTGAGTCGTTACAGAAACCATCAAAGACAATGTCTTTTCCCCTTTTTCTTTACGCATTAAATTCGACACCCTTCTGTAGCCTCGTCACAATAATCTGATCCTGCGGAGAGTGTCTTCCTATTTGATCTTGAGGATAAGCAACATGAATTGAGGTACTGAAAACCTCATTGAGCCCACAAAAAGCAGAATTCCCACCAATACTCCTCTCCCACAGCAACGTTCGATCGCTTCCTCCAATCCATAGCAGCGTTTGCTTTTACCAATCCCCTCTCCCTCAGCTATCAAAGCATACTATTCATCGAAGTCGCTGAGCAAACAAATCCCCCCTTTTCAACTAGTAAAACGGCTGCTTATCCCGTCGTCAGAGCAATGAAGTTAAAAAAAATCTCTTCTTTTCTTTCGTCCTGCTCCTCTGTTCTTCCCTGTCCTCCATTTCCTTTCCTTCCTTTCTATAATCCCCTCGAAGTTGCCGAGTCCCTCTATTTTCCTCCTCGTCCCATTGATAAAGCTCTTCCCCCCTATTTCTTCCTCATTCGTCTATTTTCCCTCTCTCCCGATTCAAAAAAAGCTCTTCTTTTTTTTCCCCAAAAAAAAAACCTCTTTTTCCTTCCTTTTTGTTCCACACGCCTCATATTTAGCACAGCACCAATCAATAGACCACCTGCACTTCTCCCATGGATACATAACTTGTCCTTAGCACCAAAATTGTGTGCCAATAGGTGTTCTGCTGAGGCAATAAAGTCAGTAAACATGTTCTTCTTTTTCAATAGCTTCCCGTCTTCATACCATTTTCTTCCCATCTCTCCCCCTCCGCGTATGTGTGCAACAACATACACAAATCCTCTATCAATCAGTGCTAATCTATTTGATCGAAATTCTGGCTCAATTGGATACTCATATGATCCATATCCATACAACAGCATGGAATCTGTACCATCTAGTTTCACAAGATCCTTCCTGTAGAGAATAGAAATTGGTAGTTTTGTTCTATCAACTGCCGTTGCCCATTCACGAGTTGTCACATAATTCATACATGTCCACAAGCATGTCACCAACAACAGAGTCTCTTTCTAGGCCCCTTAGGATGATCTCAGCATGTATCTCTTGGCCCATTGGGAATGCTCCTATGCTGCCACAGCTTTCAAACGAACCCTTGGTCACAATCAAAGTGATCCATGAGATTGCATCTCAAGTTACCAGTCTACCAAAATTCCTTATTCTTCTCCGTCTTCAGCATAGAATGAAAGAGCAAACATAACAACTAAATATGTACAAAGTATCAAATCACACACACGACTTTTAGGTGGTTTTCACACCTCGAATGCATAGCAATATGACATCGTGCGATATGCAGGTGGTAAGTATCTTCCCTGCACGACTTTCTTCAACGTCTCCCAGGTAACGGATCCCTCTGCAATCCCTTGATCCCTGCACCATTGCTTCCACCAAATTTTGGCTTCGCCGGTGAGTTTTAACTTGGCGAGCATAGCCTAATTGGTGGGTGCAGTACCGGCTGCTTCGAAGTAATCCTCCATGGATTCAATCCAAATTTCAGCATCAACCTGGACGAATCTGCCTCTCCCGTCAAACTCGGGTGGCTTAATCTGTTTGAGAAGGAACTTCTTCTCCTGGACCACAGCAGTACTTGATGTAGGAGGCGAGTTTGGAACCTGTACCTGGGGTTGTTCCTGAATAAAGGTTTTCTTAACGTTATTATATGATAATCGATGTTAGCTTATCTTTCATTTTTAGTTCAGCTATCTCATAAACAATGTAGCTACTTAACTTTTTATCAATTCTTATACACAGTCAGACATTGATAGAAAGAATTATTTATTTGTATTTACATGGGCATAGCCTTTTCGAATACAACGTTTCATGTGATCATAAGCCAATCGTTACATTCAGTTTGGGGAGAACAACATTGTATTGCATTTATCTACAGGAACTGAGTAATAGGGTTTTGGGTCATGGATCTTCAGGAATCGATAAGTCATTGGAAGTTCAGGATATCCTTTCCATTGGAATCCATACTTCTCATGGCAGCCCAACACTTTAATCCTGTCGGCGGGGATTACACGGGTTACTTCCTCATATACATATGAGTTCATCTCAACTCTCCGACCTTGGATATGTAAATTCGAATTTACGTGAGCTTCCACAAAAATGAACAGCTTCACGACTTTCAAGTCTTCCAACCACTTGATCCTCTTTAGGTTGGTCTGTAGATAAGCAAACCGGTGGGCGACTATATAGTAGATTCCTGAAGACCCCGTCCATCTTCGTTCTATGTAAAGAGGTGATGGATTATAAATCTGCTCCAGGATGTTCATCATCCCAATTCTTTGTCTATAAAGCAGAGAATGCATTGCAGTCATAAACATGACCCGAAATACCAAAACCTTGTTCCACGCTTCATAACTCTGCAAGACAGCATTGAAGGTAAGGAAATGTTTGGACAGCAACAATTTCTTTACTTCATTTAATTGAGATTTTATAAAAGCAATTCCGTTATTGGTCGGCTCTGATACCAACTATAACGTGTCCTCTTAGTATCATCCAGGACACGTCTTAGCAGTCCATCGGAAAGGATGTCTAGAAAGCTCCGCTTGGCACTCCCATGGAATGTTACGGGATTTGTGATCTAGTCTTCCCACGTCTGCCATGTAGCGGAAGTATCCTGGCCGTTCCCACTTAGGATTGACCGGAATTAGGGTTTTCCTGACTGGTCATTAACTAACAGCAACTAGCGTCGGACCCAAGCGAACTACTTTATGCAGAAACGCGAGGTCCGAAGCGGATTCACACTGCACTTGGTTCAAGGAGAATGGGAAACGAGAGGGATGCAAAGCTCAACCTCTCTGCCGTAAGGCATATTCCCATTCAGTTCCCCTAAAACAGCGTAAATCGGCTAAGATATAACTCTAGGTCATCACTTTCGTTATTCGTTTTCTTTGACGATCATTCCGCAGTTCTTTGAGAAAAGTTTCTGGCTAACCGGGACCACCCAACTGCAAGACGGACCTATGGCCCATCCTCCGCACTTTCCTCGGTTTGTTTTAGTTATGTAATTATCTAACACATTAATTTGACATATAACAACCAGCTTCTTTAATTAAACTGTTAAGCACTAGTTCCTTCACGTAATCTTATCACGTGACATAGAAAAATAATATCAAACAAGTTCTTTATTACATAACATTATTTTTTTCTTTGAAATATAAGCTGTTCCGCCCGTAGGATTGTCCATAATCCGCCCGAAGGTTATCCAGTAAACTGCAGGGATCACTATTCCAAGCTTCCGCCCGTAACTAGTATATGGGCCTCGAGATCCAATCCCAAGTCACGTTAGCCTCTTGTGCAGGACCCGCAAGGCGAGGGATTTACCGCCAGAGCCCCCCTTGGCACCCAAGCGTCCTCCTGCTCCAAGTAGAGCTCAACGGAGAGACCTCTCCCGGCGGGTTCGGTCCATGTTTCTGGCACGGTCAACAACC
The DNA here is from genome assembly GCF_053477565.2 of Lygodium microphyllum. NCBI lineage: Eukaryota > Viridiplantae > Streptophyta > Polypodiopsida > Schizaeales > Lygodiaceae > Lygodium > Lygodium microphyllum. The sequence continues at coordinate 108,090,951 of NC_141135.1, forward strand.
CCCTTGGTTAGGGTCAGGCAGGCAGCCGGGGGTAACTAAAATTGCCACTCCCTTCAGGCCTTCATCCTGAAGTATAGGTATTCATTTAATTTGTAATTCATAAATCAAACAGTGCTCTAAAATTTCTAGCAAGCACAAACATTTCCATTAATCGACCTTGTTGTTTGGCAAACTGCTAAGGAATTATTCTTTCCTTTTGAATGTATCAACACTCGTTCCAAGGTGTCTTGCTACTTGGCAAGATCCTTTTTATTCCGGGTTAGGGCGTACCTTATTAACCCAACTTGGTCAACCCTAAAGTTCATTGGATACTTTAGTTTCTGATTTGTAACTTTCCTTATTTAGAAGGAAATCCAAGAATACATCCTTTTGCAAGATAACTTGCATAAGGATCTGCCATCCTTGTTGAGGGTTTTTACCCTTTCTTCTTGTGAATCAATCACAAGACTACATGACTTCGTACTTGCTGCGCAAGTCCAACGATAAAATAATCCATTTTAGTTTCTTTAAGCTGACGTTTGTCGGACCTAGGGTCTCTTTTTAAGAACCTCAGGGCCAAACCCTAGTTCTTTTACATTTTCGAATTTATTGACCCTACAATTAGGGAAGGTATTGAAGTGCTTAAGGTATAAACGTTTCTTTGGTCTTTAAATCATTTTCAAGGCATATTTTTGCAGCATGGTATTTCTAAGTTTAGATTGGTTTGGTTATCTTTTGGAAGGTAATATTGATCACCTCATCACGGTTTTTTTTAATCCTTGTGACAATTGATTTTTCAGTCGGTAAAATTCAATTTAATCTTCCTTTTTCCTTGCAAACGAAACTCATGCAAAATAACAATCTTTTCCTTGCTAAGATATGCAATTAGCAATGATAACTTCCTAGTAATTTGAGCAACGAAAGAAACCTTTCATGAATTTAATCTTCTACAATGATTCGTTGCAAAAAGGAATAGGACTAATGGTGCAAGCTCTGGTTTTTATACCTTCAAGATTTAGCCGAAATATACTACTACCGTAGGCAGATAATATTGCTCGTAATTTGTTTTACTGCATGATGCTATTCGAAGGAAGCTATGTTCTATACATTATCATTTGTTCGATTTAAGTTAAACTCCTTCATTAAAAGTAACTCGGAAAAATATATCCTATCCCTAACAATTTATATTTGCATGATTGGTTTAAAACCGATTTAAAACCAAGAAGAAGAAAAACCTGGTTTTGGGGTGAGATATCCACATGGATACCAGGAGATGACCCTCCCGCAGCTACTCCTTGGACTTTCTTAGGCGGCATCACAGTTCGAATGTGAAGACAGGCTTTACTCTTTCTTCCGGATTTCCACCGTCTCTCTTTCGAGGCAAGAAGTCGTTCAAAAAGTTGACCACAAGAAGGGATAATAAGATCTCAAAAAATCTTAGCTTCTTCGGAGAGGGAAAGATTTATAAAGCTTAAGAGAAAAAGGGTCTATAGGATATAATCACGGTGGAAAAGATTATGTGTGAGTGTGGCTTCACAAACATCTATGAAAGCCCTTGGGATATCTTTGGCAATGGAGTGGAAGGATTTAGGGGTTTTTCAAACCCAAAGGAAAATTTAAAAGATAACACAAGGGTTTATAGTATGGGGGAAAAGGCATGTACGGGGTTTAGAATGGCCTTAGGAGTGTACAAAAAAAAAGAAAATATGAGGGTAAAACACGGGGTCAAACACAAGACGCAACTTATGGTTTTAGGCACGGGGATTTTTTTTGTGGAAAGGCCTTACGAATGGTTCTTACGGAAAAAAAGCTTACTAATGGCTTGTGGGCTTTGAAGCTTATTTGAGAAAACCTCTTGCGAATGAACTTGTGGGATTTAGGCCTATGGGAACATAGGTTTTAAGGGAGGGCTTTTAAACCCCCTCCCGGAATGATCCCATGTGTACAAGGTCTTAGGCCTTGCTTCTTTAAGAAGCTTCCATAACTTAGGAAGCTTCTGATTTTCCCCTAAATCCACGTGGTCAAAGGAGGAGAAAAGAAAGAAAAAAAACTCGAAATAGGGGGGGATGACGACGATTGTCAGGGAGTCAGGGGGGATAAGGATGGCGGCGCTGGCATCTGGTCTGGCGGCAACTGGCGGCTGGCCTGGCGGCAACTGGCGGGCTGGCGTAGCGGCAGCTGGCGGACTGGTCTGGCGGTAGTGGGCGGCTTCCTCCACACAGGGTGCAGCGTCTTCAGGCCCTCCCTCACACACAGTGTGGTTGCCCCTGCGTGGAATGCCTCCACCAGCGATTGACCCTCACTACAACCCTCTCATTCCTTACCCCTTAGAGAGGGGTATTTATAGGAAGGGATAAGGCCTTCCCTTCCCCCCCACGTGTTTGGCCGCATGGAGACTCTCCCCTCCACCTCATTCACTCTCCCATTTTAATACCATCCCCTTCCCTCCGCCACGCTTTGGCTGGGGGAAGGTAATAATAATTTTTTTTTGCATTAAATCTATTTTCATCCCTTATCCTCCTCCCAAGAGGAGGTTTCCATGAGAAATAAGGGTTTTGCTAAGCTATGTCTCGATTGGGCTCAGTGGCAAGTGTATTAGATTAACCCGTCCCAATGTAACATTGTCACTTCCACGAGTCTTCACTTGGCCTTTATAATATATATATATATATATATTTAAAGCAAGAATATTACACTTACTTCCTTGTAACTTTCCTCCAAAGAAGTGTTTTAAGTATGTGACAAGAGCTCTTATCGTAATATCTTATGAAGGGATTTTGAAGTCTTTCAGATCTTATGTATTTTTCTTTAGTTGAGTACTCTTTATCATATTTTGCTCATATCTCAAAGTGTCCTTACGACGAGCGACTTCCAGGAACACCGTGCAATTTGCATGCAACAATGTTCTAAATGCTTTTGCATTAAACTAATTGTTGGGATGTGATCTGGATGATTATTCCAGGTGCTTGTGTCTGATGGTAAATGCATGGCAGGGGTCAGTAATGACAAGTTGCCGTAAGAAATAAAGGAATGTTTACTTGGAAGGTGATATTAGGCTGATTGCCTTGATTGTGCTTGATTCTTAATTGGATTAATTAAGGAAGGATAATTTACGCGAGTGGATCATCTCCAGGGTCATGCCGCATCTCAACCCGAAAGGGCACTGCTCAATTCACGAGCCAATGTTCCAGTGGTGAAAAGGCAACCATAGAAAGCGTGTCTCACTCCTAGAACACTTGGGGTTTGTGAAGCTCTAGACACCCCTTGCCGAGTCTGGAACGCAGTTGTAGACTGCCGTGAGCCCAACATCTAGGGCGTTGGAAGATCCTATTTTAGATATTGGATAGAAATTATGGTGGCATGTGATTTAGACCCGGTACTTCTGTTGGACAGAAGGGATACATAATTCTCCTGTATGGGCAGGAGACAAAGATTAACTTGAATATAAGTTAAGGAACTTGTTTTTCAAAAGGATTGCTTGTTTTTTTTTCGTGCCAGTGTTGTAAATTACGCAGATGAACCCTATTCCCTAAAATGCCTAATTAAAAAAGCCGATTTTGAATGTCGTACATAAATGTGATAGGACCTAGTTAGAAAACTAAAGCTATCAAGGGAAGCGGGTGGGCAGAACCGTGACGGGTCTCTCCTACAGCAGGGTGGTCCCAGAGAATTGGGAGGCTTCTCACAAGGTTTTACCATCATTTGACCCTTAGGTATAGTTAGGTTAGAACCACTACAAGGAAACAAAGCAATAGCGACGCCGATTTGCGACGCAGAATAGCGGCGTCGCTATTTTCGTCGCAAATGCGCTGCTAATAGCGACACAAATAGCGACGCTCCACACATTAAAAAAAGCGGGCCGAAACCCAGGCACGTTTTATTTCATGCATTCTGGAACTTTTCGAGAGGGAGAGCAAGAGAGAGAGCTAGCATTTTGCATAGAGGGTGAGAGAGGGAGAGGAAGAAGGTTTGTCAATCGTCACCGCCGCCATCGTTCGTGAAGGAGAGGAGGAGCCACCGTCGCGAAGAGGAGTGGCCAAACCAAATCTTTACGGTGAGTCCATTCTCTCTCTCTCTTACTTGTTTAGGGTTTAATTTGTGTATATTGAGAGAGGGAGAGGAAATGAGAGAGAAAGAGAGGGAGAGGGAGAGGGAGGGGGAGGAAAGTGAGAGGAAGAGGGAGGGAGAGAAAGAGAAAGAGAGGGAGAGGGAGGGGGAGGAAATGAGAGAGGGAGAGAGAGGGACAGAAAGAGAAAGAGAGGGAGAGGGAGAGAAAGAGGGAGGAAGAAATTAAACATAATAGGAAAATGAGAGAGGGGGAGGAAATAAGAGAGAGAGAGAGGGAGAGGGAGAGGGGGGGAGACGAAAACATAATAGAGAAATGAGAGAGAGAGAGGGAAGGAGAAGAAATGAGAGAAGGAGAGGAAGAGAGCAAAAGGAAATGAGAGACGGAGAGGAGAGAGAAAAAATGAGAGAATGAGAGAAGAGAGAAAAAGAGAGAAGATGTTAAACATAATAGGAAAAGAGAGAAAGAGAGGATGTGGGTGAGGGTGAGGGTGAGGGAGGGAGACGAAATAAGAGAGGGAGAGGAAGAGAGAAAAGGAAATGAGAGAGGAAGAGGAAGAGAGAAAAGGAAATGAGAGAGAGAGAGAGGAGAGAGAAAAAGAGAGAAAAATCATTAAATCTAATGGAGAAAGAGAGAAAGAGAGGGACAGGGTGAGGGAGGGAGAGGAAATGAGAGAGGGAGGGAGAGGAGAGAAAAAAAAATGAGAGAGGGAGAGGAGAGAGAAAAAAATGAGAGAGGGAGAGGAGAGAGAAAAATAGAAAAAAATCATTAAAGCTAATAGAGAAAGAGAGGGTGAGGGTGAGAGAGGGAGAGAAAATGAGAGATGGAGAGGAGAGAGAAAAAGAAATGAGAGAGGGAGAGGAGAGAGAAAAAGAGAGAAAAATCATTAAACCTAATAGGGAAAGAGAGAAAGAGAGGGTCAGGGTGAGGGAGGGAGAGGAAATGAGAGAGGGAGAGAAAGAGAGAAAAGTAAATAGGACCTTACAATAAGCTCATCCTAGACTCATAGGGGTTAGGCCGATCCTCAACAAACCTAAGGGATATATGGCTAGAGAGCCCTAGCATACTTGTGCCTCCTAGCATAATGTTCTTCTTGCAAAGAGACCTCTCATACATGGGGCTTTTCCTAGCCTCCACCACGCAAATATACAACGAAGATAATCAGCCTATCAGTATGAAAAACATTCATTTTTCATAACGTAATCCCAAAAATAACTTTGGATATTCCATAAAAATTAATCTCTTTTTGAAAAGACAAATACAGAAAACTAAAACAGCATCATTCATATGCTTCGTAAAACTAAAACAGCATCACCACAAGATCTCTTAGGAAACTCATCTTCAACTATCAATTTTAATTAATAAATATAATATAAAATCACTTGCAAGGAATGACACTCTTTTATCAGTAACCCTCTTTCTTCCTTAGAATAGTCTTAGGAACAAATTTCTGCTCTAACAAGCATATATTTGAGCATTATAACTATTTTAAGGTTTATTCCATGAGTAGTAGTAGTATATATGCAACCATCAAGCTAGAGATCATGCTTTGGTATCTGTGGAGATCCCAATCTCATGCCCTCATAGAGATTGTAGTGTGCAATAGTGTGGAGAGAAGATGGGTGAGTTGTAAATGGTAAAGGAGAATTCTATTGATGATGGAGAGAAGATGAGGTGAATCGCCAATCCTATTCTTAGTGAGTGCAACCTACCCATAGTCATCGTCGTCGTGGTCATGGTCATGGTCGTGGTCGTGGTCATGGTCATGGTCGTGGTCGTGGTCATGGTCATGGTCATGGTCATGGTCATGGTCATGGTCGTAGTCGTGGTCATGGTCGTAGTCGTGGTCATGGTCATCGTAGTCGTAGTCGTAGTCATGGTCGTGGTCGTGGTAGTCGTGGTCGTGGTCGTAGTCATGGTCATAGTCATAGTTGTGGTCGTGATCGTCATAGTTGTGGTCGTGGTCGTGGGTTGTGGTTGTGGTCGTCGTAGTCATAGTCATGGTCATGGTCGTGACCATGGTCGTAGTCGTAGTCGTAGTCGTGGTCATAGTCATAGTCATAATTGTAGTCGTAGTCATGGGCGTGGTGGTGGTCATAGTCGTAGTTGTAGTCGTAGTCGTGGCCAAACTGGACCCACTTACAGGTCAACCACTTGTTGGATCCCATGCATATTTTCAAGAATGTGGACAACTTGCTATGAGACCACATCATAGGAAAGAGAGACACTATAGGGGGAATGAATGGATTTGAAGGAGGTAGGTAAGATAGAGGCGCTTTGGCCGCAGTCGAGTGCTGATGGTCGCATGCAGCTACCTTACGCTCCTTGGGTTTTGTCCACTAAAGAAAAGCGCATTGTGAAGCAAGTAGTCAAGTCTATCTGCACTCCAACGGGTATGATGCGTTCTCTCAGGTCTGCATTTTATAAAGACGACCAATTATCATGGCTAAAATCCCATGACTAGCATAAGATATGTCAGGTTTATACTACGAATGGATTGTAATTGGCATGCGTATTTTTCTATTTGGAGTGTAGCCATTATTCATAATGCTTTCTCATATGTGGCAGTTTGTACTACCGATCGCGATTGCAGGATGTCTTACTCCAAAAATATGCAGGGCCATTTACAGGTTGTCGACTTTGGTGTAATGGATCTCACAGAAGGAGATTAAGACATCCTCTATTGAATCCGCGAGGCGGGGAGTAGTGGAGACGGACTGTCTCTTTGAGAAATACATGCCCACCAGCATGCTCACGATACAAATCCACCTTCTTGTGCATCTTGGAGATTGCTGGACCTGTCCATATGCGATGGATGTTCTTCTTGGAGCGCTTCATGAAAACCCTAAAAGTCTTTGTGCGACAATGAGCTCGGCCAGAAGGTAGCATGGCTGAAGGTTGGTTGGTGCCTGAGGCGCTAGTGCATATTTCACAATGGCTACCAATGGTGGATCCAAACAACGAAATGCTATGGTCGCTGAAGGATGATGATAGACTGACTAGAGATGTGGTGGTTGGAAATGGGGTAGAAAAAAGAATGGATACCTCAATGGAGGAGAAGGTAAATCACTTTTGTATGTTGCACCATGCCTCTATGGAGACATGGCTCGCCATGTACCAGATCGCTAGGCAAGATCGAGAGGAAGCGCGATCTGAATTATGACATAGTATGCGTCATCGATTTGATATCCTGAGGGCATGGAGAAGATGCCATGATTCATGTCAACGCGATGGTTGCATGGAGCTTTGACCGTAGCGTCTCACGAAGGGACAGAGGTCTCAATGGAGGAGTGGGAATTCTCGAGGGGTTGTAGTCCAAAGGTGATGAGGTGTTTAGGATTTGTCGTATCTATATTTTATATGCCACATCAAATTTGAGTGTTTCAATGTACAGTACAAAATATATAGTGCAGCATGGTCGCACGGATGGCATTTTCGCGTGGAGCATGTTGACAAAATACGCTCCAGAATGGACTGTGGTATCATGGCAAGGTTCAAGCAAGAGAGCTGGCGACGAGCAATGGACCCAAACACGGTTGTAGATGAGATGGAGTATTTTGGGAACTTGCAAAGTATTGTTACGGTGGATTACTGTAGCTTCTCCATGATACTATTCGATGTGCAGTGATTCAAAGTGGTACTTGGACGCGCTGGAGCAACAATTCGACGAGGTCCATCTGGATTTCTCAAAATAGATTCCGAAAAAAATGGACGGATTTGCATGACACCTTTGTGTTGCCGGCCCATTGTGAACAAGTTCATGGACTCATTTGTTTGTTAATTGTATTACGACATGGTATATGTCACAATGGTTTAAACTCTCTTGTACGTGTTTGTAAACATGTAATCTTCTATCCAAACCCCTGACAACCTCGATGGTGGTATGTTATACCTTCAACTCCCCGAAGTGCGAGAGTATATGATCAAAGCGATGTTCCGAGCATAGATGAAGAAAATATGCAAATAGAGTAGTCAATATTGCAAGGGGTGGAGGGCACCGAAAGCTTGGAGCCAGCATCAGCTAACAGTGATGGAAATACAGGAGTCTAAGAATTCTTTAAGAATGAGGTGGACTCATCCTTTTGTGGTGACATGTCTATCGACCTTCCAGTGTATGCGGAGTTGTGTCAAGAGATTGATATGGAACCACAGGATACTTCATACTTGGAGCATCCAATTACTCAATTCGTTGACCAATCGCTTATAAGGGTACATAAGATATGCATTTTAAGTGTGATATTTTTTTAAGGATTTATATTATTGTGCTTTGTATGATTTAAATTGATTATTTTAACATTATTTTTTATCTGTGCAGGTGACATTTTTAGGATGAGTCGAGGGATGAGTGATGAGGAGTTACAAGATATCTTCACGCGCATGTCTTCATATCAGATCGAGAGATTCAGAGACATGGTAGACCAGGAGCTGTCTCGGTCTTCGTCAGGGCACTATGCTAGATCTACTTCAACATGATCGGATGCTTCAGCTTCGAGCAGACGAGCTCGACGCTCCAGACTTGGGCCAGAGGGAGAGAGTACTTCAGGGTCAGGGGATGCTGTAGAGATACGAAGGTAGTGAGCCTGTGGTCGACACGGGATACAGGTGCGGCTCCTCGCTCTCGTGGCGGTTCTAGGGAGCGTGGCTCAGGCTTAGGTGGATGCTGTGGAGACAGGACGCGGTGTCTCCATCTCGTCGTTCAGCTGGAGTTGCGTCACCTCCAGGATTTGTCATACCTGTGGAGACATCTACTCCAGTTATTTCGGCTTTTGCTCAGCCTTCAGTAAGTGGCACCCCTATGGGTGCCACTCCGATAGATATTATCCCGGTCGGTACACCGGATGCACAAGGGTCTCCTGCAAATGCCTAGGAGCGTGGACGTAGATGCGAGAGGGCCCATCTTAGGCATACCCCAGGGGGATATGCATATCTAGGCGATGATAGGTCAGGAGCCATCATCATGAATGATGAGGGGAGGAGGGTGATGGCTTGCATGAGAGAGTTGTGCTAACAAGTTTTTTGGCACAACGTCTTAGATCATTGGAAGAACATACCGGAGGGGAGCAAGGACTACATAGTAGCATCCTTGTATGAGGTGTTTCATGTTCCAACCTCAGTAGATAGATTTTCTACGGGTTGGATGATGGATTATATGCATGCATATATGTCACACACACGATCCGACGCACGCAAGGCAATCAAGAGTGGGGTTATAAAGCCCGAGTGGTTAGACGCGGACAACTGGCGCCGACTCAAGGAGGAGACTACAGATTCTCTAGGACGTTGGAGTCAACAGCACGAGGCGGCGAGGGCACGACTCGAGGTCAGAGTGGTTCATCATCTTGGGAGTGGCCGGCCACAGGACATATTTGGAGGACTTTGTAAGTTTTTCTTTTGTTTTGCTTGTTTATTTTCTTGCAATATCCTTTGTACTGACAATCATGTTTCTAACAGTTAGCATTGTGTTTTCTTTGCAGCACTCCATTAAAAATCGCGATCCGATTGGCCTTGAGACTCGATATGTAGAGAGGCAGGGTCTCACTTCATTGATCGACCGATTGTATAGACGCGGCGGCCCTGTAAGTCACTCATCTTTCTTGTTTGTAGTTACTATGTTTAATTGGAATGCATTATTGTGTGGTGGTGGATTGATGTGTTGTTTCTTTTTTTTGCAGAGTCCATTCGATGCTCCTTTGTGGCAGGACAAGCTTTCGGAGGGCGAGGATATAAAGCTCGCCCTTGGATCCCTGGAGCTCGCACACCTTTATTTTTTGGTCGCTTGGTCTGTGTAGACATTTTCTATGTATTAGTGATATCTTGTCATGATTGTACCAATCGCTTATTATGCGATCATGTATTTATTTCATGTATCAGTGTTATGATTTCAGTATACTTTGTTTTTGTTTGCACGAGCATTGTACACAATGCAGAAACTATTTTGTATGGCTCAAATAAAGCACACAGTGCTATATTCACAAAAAAAAATCCCTGTTACCGTCGCTATTAGCGTTGCAAATTTACTTGCATGCGTCGTTATTGGCATCATTATTTTTGTCGCAAACTATTGCTATCAGCGTCGCAAATACCAATGCTGATACTGACTGTTCTATGGCGTCACAAATACCGATGCCAATACCGACGCTGATACCGACTTTTCTATGGCATCGCCAATAACGACGCTTTTTGCGATGATGGGGACGAATTTTGTTATTTACATTTTCATCGCTTTTAACGTCGGTATAAGGCTTATATCTTGTAGTGAACCCGATTCATGCTATTTTAGGGGACCAGAATGGGACTATGCCCTATGCACAGAGAGGTTGAGCGGTGCACCCCTCTCATTCCACATTCTCCTTGAACCAACTACGGCATGGGTCTGCTTCAGCTTGGGAATCTCTACGTAAAGTAGGATGTCCAAAATCCGACGCTAGAATGCTATCAGGAGACCTTGTCCACTAGAAACCCAGATTTCAGGTCGATCCTAGTAGGTTTGACCGTGAATGTTCCATTGCGAGGTGCGGACTCAGGAGACCCTAGGCAACAAACCTCGTAACATTCCATGGGAGTGCTAGGAGGCAATGCTTAGATTCATCTCTCGCTGGATTGCTAAAAACGTTCCTGGACAACCGATAGGTGGGCACTTTACATTTCCATTACAATTAATCAGATTGAAAATTTAAACTTCATAATTAAAAAATGAAACCTTAATACTCTCTTGTTAATCCTCTATAGGCTTCTTGTAGTAGTAGGCAAAAGATAGTGCTTTCTCTTTCTCACTAGATTTAGCCATGTTAATCCTCTATAGGCTTCTTGTAGTAGTAGGCAAAAGATAGTGCTTTCTCTTTCTCACTAGATTTAGCCAAAGCTTGTCATAGAGATAGTATTCTTGCAATAATTCTTACATTTTGAAATATCTCTATAAACAATCTGTCTCTATTCATCCAAGATTGAAAATCTTCATGCTTTTTCTCCTACAATTTTTTGAAACTCCTATTGTTGTTGCTTTGCTAATGGTTTCTGTAATTCTTGAGACTTGTGGCTAGACAAAATAACATAGTAAATTTTTGTCATACAAGAAGAAAGGTAAAATTAACCCTATGAAATATATAATCTTTCTTCATGTAATATATCATTGCTTGAGGCAATTGTCACTGCTTATTGAAAATCCAAAATTTTACCATCAAACAAAGTCATTTTTGTTGGTATTTTAAATAAGAGTTACAGAGAAGCAATGACAGGGTATATACGTAGAAAACCCTTTTAACTCCATACAGCAAATTCATTTTGTGTCCATAAAACAAAGTCGTTTTTCACAAAGCTTTGCACGAGAGATTCAAGATGACAACGGCAAGTTCATGCCACTTTAAGCAGTCAGTTATTACTACTTCAAGTCTTTGCACAAATTCTAAACTTCTATCATCAAACAAAGACGTTTTTGGTCAAGCTTTAGAACCAGAAATGCAGCACAATAAAGGTAGGATTATATTATCTTTCTTTTGAAATATATTACTACTTCATATAGAAACTTCAAATTTTCACCGTCAACCCTTGTCATTCTTACTAGTATTTTAATACAAAAATATAGGGAAGCAATGGCAAGATTAAAAAAACAATAATACGATCTACACATATAAAATCTTTCAAACTATAAACAAGAAATTATGTTTTCTTTCCCAAAACATGGTTGTTTTTGTAGAGGTTCACAAAGAAACTTTGAATTTTCACGGTCAACCGTTGTCATTTTTACTAGTATTTTAATACATAAATATAGGGAAGAAATGGTTGAATCGAAAAAAAATAACACGACCTACACACATAAAATCTTTCAAGCTACATACAGGAAATTACATTTTCTTTCCCAAATAGGGTTGTTTTTTGAGTAAGGTTCAAATTTTAGGCATCAAATAGAGGAATTTTTATGTTAAACTTCCACACCAGAAGTTTAAGAAAGCATGGCAGGATTGCCAAAGTGTTTGAGCCCCAAATCTATGCCAAATGCATGATAGGACATAATTGCCTCATATAGGAATAGAGTAAACTACATTAGGCAACAATGCAAAAAAGCAGCTAGCAAGAAACTCGGAAATAATGACATAGGAACATATAAGTATGCTCCATAACACTCACAATGGAAAACATAAGATAGAAATCAGAGTATATGCTGGAAATAAGATAGAAAAAAAGATACTAATCATGGCATTCACTATCATATTGTATTGCTAAACAAGAAACTCCAATATGCAAGTGGTCATGATTAAGCATAATGATCCATATGTGAGAAAGACACACAATACCTCTTCATGTCACATTTTTCAATTGCATATAAATTGCAATTCATGAGGCATACAACTTCATGAGGCATTTTAAGACTGCTTTACGCATAGAACTACTATGACTAAGGTTCTAAACCATGCTAAGGGCAAACATAGTGCGATAGACCAATGACTAACAATATATTTTTTGGTGAGTCTCTCGTGTTGAGAAGATTCATCATCCTTAGTCCATTTTCAACCTTTCTATTTAATCTCAAACTCAACTAAATGGTGGAATGCTATAGCTAATAAGAAATTAATAAGATGACATTTATTTGAATCATGCTTCAAGTATATTTGTACCATTTGGCTTGGAATTTCCAAATGATATGTGTGGTAGTGGCTCTTTAAAATGGTTGGTGCTAAAGGATGATAGCTTAGGGAATATTTTGATCCATGTTGTAGAACGTTGTAAATTTCTATCGAGTATCATATGGTTGGTTCAACCCATGATAGAAGTTGGCCACTTATTGACTATTGTCCATGGGTGGCACTTGTTTCTGAAGTGTAATGAGTTTTGAGTAATAAGCTTCCAAGCTCAACCGAGCTTATGCATGGTGAAGAAGTTATTCCTTTTCATGGTGTGATATGCCAGTGAAAGGTATCTCTAGTGCAGTACTTCCTTTACTTGCTCTCTAAGTAGTACCTAGCTCAGATATTCATGAATCTACACCAATGTTACAACCATAATTGAGACATTGATCGTTTTTGTTGCCAAACTGCTAAGGAATGAATTCTTCCTTTCGAATGCATCCAGCACTCGATCCGGGATGACTTGCAACTTGGCAAGAATTCCCTATATCCTGGGTTAGGGCGTATCCTATTAACCCAACTTGGTAAAACCTTAAGTTCATTGGTTACTTCAGTTTATTGGCTGGTCTTTAGTTTCCAATCAATCTTCCTTACTCAAGAAGGATACTAAAGTATTCATCCTCTTGCAAGATAACTTGCGTAAGGATCCGCCAACCTCATTGCGAGAATTTGGCCATTCTCTTGTGATCCAATCACAAGATCATATGACTCCGCACTTGCTGCGCAAGTGTCGCATCGAATTATGAGACTTATTCTACCCATTGAACGGAGTCATGAAACAATCGGTTCCTGATTATATTAGACTGACATCGTTAGACCTAGGGTTTCCAAGTTCCATTTTGTAAGAATCTTAGAGACAAACCTTAGTTCACCTTCCAAATATGTTGCACTATCCCCTCATTTCGGCGAAAGTGGCCAAGTATTTAAGGTATAGGAGTTTCAAACTAACCAATACGTGGCGATTAGGTTACATATTAATTCCTAGTGAAATTATTGGAATTCAACTCTTTCTAAACGAGTACTCCGCGGTTTAGATATTTTAGATTTATGCCAATTTGTTTAACTCTAGAAGATAATTTGGAGATCATTTCCACATGATTTGTTGTCTATGTGTAAATTGATTTTTCAATACTAACTTATTGATTTGAGGTCAGGAATAGGTTAGGTTAATTCCAACTAATCTTCCTATACTTTGCGAATAAAATTCATGCTAAACAAGCAACCTTTTATTTGATAATTTATGCAGTTGACAAACGATAATTTCCTAGAGTTTATGCATCGTAAGAATCATTTCATGCTTTGCATTTCCATGATGATTTATTGCGAAGAGGATATGGGTTAATAGTGCGATATGTAGTTTATACATCTAGGCTTAAACAAAGTATACTATTTTAATGGACAATAATCTACTTTATAATTTATTTCAATGCATAAAGCTATTTGCTAGAAATGTGTTTATGCTTTCTTTAATTTGCATGATTCATTTAAAAGTATTAATGACTAAGTTCCTCCGTTGTGAGCATCTAGGACAAAAATATATCATATTTCTAACAATTAACCTTGCATGATTGAATTACAACAATACCAAATAAAAATTAGGAAGGAAAACCTAGGCTTGGGGTGAGATATCCAGGTGGATGCTGGGAGATGACCCTCCCGCGGCTACGCCTTGGACTTTCTTAGGAGGCATCGCAATTGTAGTTTTTCCGTCATGGAAGTAGCTTTACAACTCTTCTTTGGGATTCCACCATCGCTCCCTTTTTGCAATAGCTTGCACCGTCCGTCGAAAGTAGTTTTAGAGGGCTCCCTCCTTGAAGTAGGGATTTCGAAAGAAGGGGTGTTTCAAAATCTTTTGTGGATAAGACCCATTAAAGCCATAGGAGGGGCTCAATGGCCTTGTAATGACTCGCACAATCGAGGAATGAAAAAGGTGTGGAATCCCTTACGAGGCTTTTGAGTGGAAAATGAAGGTATTAAAAGACCCTCAACACTCTCTATCCTTTTATGAGTGGGGAAGAAAAACAAAGCCCCAAGGGTATTTTGCATAGGGCAAGGAATGGGCTAAGGGGTTTAACCATGGGGGGGGGGGGGGGGGGGAGGGATGGGGAGTAATCCCAACATCCAAGGGAAAGACTTAAGGAAATTTATAAAACACGGGGGTTTCAAAATGCCCAAGGGAAGGGCCTAAAAGAAATTTTCAAGACATGGGGGGGTGGGGGGGTGGTTCAAATAACCATCAGAAAGGCATATAAAGCTTTAACATGGGTGGGGGGGGGAGGTGGGTTCCCGGGAAGGGTGGTTAGGGGGGGGGGAAGGGGGCTTATGAAGCTCCTTTCTAGAAGCTTCTAGAAGGTTCTATGTGTGGTAAGGGGGAGAGCACAGTCGACAACCGGTCCTTAAGGTTGGCATAGGGCCTTAGCGGGGTGGGGCGAACTCCATGGCGGTGACCTTCTTGACCTCCCTCCCTCTCTGCAGTAGCAGCAGCAATGCCAATAATGGCAGCCCCTCTGTCTAGCGTCACGGCAGCCCACACCCTCTACCTCCTTTTTCATGGCAGCGGCCCCCTTCTGGTTAAATAGGGGAGGGGAGGGGGATCCTCCCTCTCCCATTTGTCGACTTGCATGGCCTCAAGTTTGAGCAAGCTCCAGCAAGGAGCTTGCTGGACCTTCTATTCCCCTCTCCCCCTCCAGCACGACCATCGGTTGGGGGGGAATAAGGAAAAAAATTTCCCATTATCCTTAGTAATTTTTAAAAAATTGCTATATCATTATCCTTATTTTCTATGAGAGGAGTTCACATGAAGAAAATTTTAGAATGTTACATTCTCTCCCCCTTGGAGGAATCGAGATGTCCTCATCTCGAGGTAAACTGGGGATATTGATGGTTGAGAGTGCCTTCATCTATCCAAGTGGCATCCTCTTCGGGATAATATTTTCACTGGACGAGGCATTCTGTCAAGGTTCTGGATCTTAATTGTCTCTCCCTAACGTCTAAGATCCTGTCAGGCCTTAGTTCAAGGACTCCTTGACTAGGCATTACAACTTGTTGGTCGTCAAGTACATGGTTTGGATTAGGTACATACTTTTTCAATAGGCTGATATGGAATACATTATGAACCTTTAGGTTCTCAGGGAGTTGCAGTTTGTAAGCATTAGGTCCTAGGCACTTGAGAATCTTGTACAGTCCACAATACCTTGGACTTAGCTTCTTGCAATCTCCTAAAGATAAGGAACTCTTTTTAGGGCGTACGCGAGTGAAGACCATGTCTCCTTCTTCGAAGACTCTATCTTGACGTTTCAAATCCGCATATGCCTTCTGTCTATCCTTGGCAGCTTGGATGTCCTGTCTTATTGATTTTACTTGGTCGTCCATCTCTTCCAACATCTACCTTGAAGCTTCAACCCTTAAGGTTGGATTTGAAAAGTTTAGGGGACTTCGACAGTCATGACCATACAATGCTAGGAAAGAGGTCATCTGGATGCTTTGCTGGTAAGAAGCATTGTAGGAAAATTCAACCAAAGGCAAGTATTGAATCCACCTCTTCGGCTCTTGACAGCAGTATGCCCTTAGCATATCCTCAATGACTTGATTTACCCGCTCTATTTGGCCATTCGTTTGGGGATGGTAAGAGGTGCTAAAACAGAGTTGAGTCCCAATACCTTCAAAGATAGCTCTCCAGAAGTGTGACGTGAAGAGAATCACGGTCACTAATGATTCTTCTGGGTAAACCATGTAGCTTGAGTATCTCCTTGATAAACAATCTTGCAATGTCTGAGGCTTTATAGTTTGTCTTTACTGGAATAAGGTGTGCAATCTTAGTAAGCATGTCAACCACAACCATGATGGAGTTGTATCCTCCCTGGACTTGGGGTAGGCCTACAACAAAGTCCATACTGATGAATTCTGATTTCATTTGGGGAATATCAAGCGGTTGGAGTCTCCTTGGCATCTTGACATGTTCAGCTTTGATATGTTGACAAGGCAAACGCTCGGTGACATATTTGAGAACGTCACCTTTAAGCCTCTCCCAATGGTAGCTCTTCCTAACTGCATTAAGAGTCTTGGCATAGCTAGGATGTCCTGCGAAAGGGGAATCATGAGCTTCCCACAATATCTTCTGCTTAAGTAACTGGCTTGGTGGTATACACAGTCTTGTTCTATAGTAGACAAGCCCACTATTGATAGAAAATTCATGATACTTAGCATGCAGCTTTTGATTCTGATCCTTGATAGAGATCTCCCTTAGCATTGTTTGGTAGGCTAGATCATGGCACGCATCCTTTCTAGCTAACTTAAGTATTGGATTGTTTGGCATAGATACTTTTGTAGCTAGAGATCTGGCTGGTTAATGGATTCTGCAAGATTAGGGAATTAAGGAATGCCTTGCGACTAGGTGCATCGGCAACTACATTTTCTTTCCTTGGTCGTATAGCTTGATTTCAAAGTCATACTCCTCCAACACTTCAATCCACTGACATTGCCTCATGTTGAGCTCATTCTGGGTAACGATCCATTTGAGACTCTTATGGTTAGTTACTAGAGTAAACTTGTTACCCAACAGGTAGTGTCTCCAAAGCTTTAGAGCATGGATGACAGCTAGCAATTCTAGATCATGCGTAGCATAATTCTTTTCATGACTCTTCAATTTCCTTGAAGAGTATGCTACTGGATGACCTTCCTGCATGCGCACACATCCCAAGGCAAGTGTGCTAGCATCAGTTACTACCTCGAACTCCTTATTGAGGTCGGGAAGATTTAGGATAGGTGTTGATACCAAACTTTACTTCAATATGTTGAAGCTATTTTGTTTGGGAGTTGACCATGCAATGGAAGTTTGCTTCTTTAATAAGTTCGTCAGGGGTGCTGCAATCAAAGCATAGTTTTTTATGAAGACCCTATACCATCCTGTCAATCCCAAAAAGCTACGTATTTCTTTGACAGATGTTGGTATTGGCCATTCGAGCAAATCTCAGAACTTAGCAAGGTCCGCTGAGATTCCTTCTAGTGATACTATGAATCCTAGATATTCAATCTGACGTTTGAAGAATGCACACTTCTTCATCTTAGCATACAGCTTATGTGACCTCATTGTCTCAAGGACAATCCGAAGTTGGGATTCATGATCTTCTTCATGTTTAGAATAGACTAAAGTGTCGTCGAAGAAGACAAGCACGAAACCATCAAGATATGGCCTAAAGATATCTTGCATTGACCTATTGAAGGTGGCAGGTGCATTCTAAGTCCGAATGACATAACTAGAAACTCAAAGTGCCCATACCTTGTATTGAAGGCCGTCTTGGGAATATCTTCTTCCTTGATCCTTATCTGATAGTAACCTGACCTGAGATCAATCTTGGAGAAGATCTTTGCCCCCTGAAGATGATCAAGAAGCTCATCTATTCTAGGAATAGGGTACTTGTTCTTGACCGTTGATTGATTCAACCCTCGATTATCAATACATAGTCGAAGTGTTCCATCTTTCTTTTTCTGGAATAGTATTGGAGCTCCCCATGGTGAACTGCAAGGATGGATGTAGCCCTGATCTAGCAATTGCTTGAGTTGTTCTTTTAGCTCAATTTCTTCTGGTATGGACATTCTATAAGGTCTCTTTGCAATTGGCGCAGCTCCTGGTACTAACTTAGTCTCATGATCCACTTCTCTTTGAGGAGGGAGTTCTGTCAACTCTTCAGGGAATACGTCCGCGTATTCCTTTAGCCAAGAAGGTCCTTCATTAGACTCTTGCTTCTGATCTAACTTGTTGAGTTTGATCAAGTAGACAGGTAATCCTTTTCTGACTCCTTTTACGATCCGAGATACTTTGGCCAATTGGATTCTTGGCACTCCAGCCTCACCTTGGGTTGTGACTAATTCCCTTTCAGAGTTTCGAAAGGAACCTTGACACTTTCCACAGTGAATGTGGGCATCATTAGGCTTAAGCTAATCCATTATGAGTAGACACTCATGGATATCTAAATTCATGACTCTGAATTTGACCGAAGTCTTCTTTCCTCCTAGGAAGAATTCTACCTTAGCAGTTTGCCTGGTACAAGTAACCTCACGACCATTTGCCAATTCCACAAGCAAGGTAGGTGCTTCTACTGTGGCTATTCCTAATCTTTTTGCACATGCTGGTGAGATAAATGAATGTGTACTGCCACAATCAATCAAGGTCTTGAAACTTTTACCTTGATAGTCTGACGGTGTCTGAATCGCCGAGAACTGGCGATTCGGCCCTTTCTTGTGTAGAGCGGCATGGACTGTCACTCTTTTAAACTTTGCTTCCATGGTCGGATCTTCTTCTTCTTCTTCTTCTTCGCACATTTGCCTATTAGCAACACAGGCAATTCTTCCTTTGCCTCGGATAGCGACTCCTTGACCACGGCCTGCTCCTTGGAAAGGCGCTTGGCAATGTCCTCCACCAAAGTAGGGACATTGCCTCTTGAAGTGACCAAGTTCGTTGTAGTGAAAACAATGGAGGTTTCGGCCATTTCTTTGAGTAGGAACAAAGTTGTTGACGTTATTAGTCCTTGCTTTCTTTCTTTTTCCTAGATTATGACCTTGAACTCTCTTCATTTGAGGTCTGAATGCTCCTCTATTTTGGTCATTATAAGACCAAGTTTTGTTACCCCTTGGTCTAGAGTGTACCTCTTGAATTATAGGCACCGCTCGAATGAGTACATCCTCAAGATCTGATGGACGCATAGATTCGAGATAGGTATTTACTTGTGGATTTAAACTAGCAAAGAATTTGGACACCTGCTGTGTCATGTCCATCTGCGGTGCATACTTAAGAAGTGAGACAAATTTAGAATAGTATGCATCAAGCATGAGCCCCAGCTGTTTTAGCTCATAGAACTCATTCATTTTCTATGTGCGATATGCAGGTGGTAGGTATCTTCCTTGCACGGCTTTCTTCAGCTTCTCCCAGGTAACAGATCCCTCTGCGATCCCTTGATCCCTGCACCATTGCTTCCACCAAAGCCTAGCTTCGCCGGTGAGCTTTAGCTTGGCGAGCATAGCCTGATTGGCAGGTGCAGTACTGGTTGCTTCGAAGTAATCCTCCATGGATTCAATCCAAATTTCAGCATCGGCTTGGACGAATCTGCCTCTCCTGTCAAACTCGAGTGGTTTAATCTATTTGAGAAGGAACTTCTTCTCCTGGATTACAGCACTACTTGATGTAGGAGGCGAACTAGGAACCTGTACCTGGGGTTGTGACTGGATAAAGGTTTCTTAACGTTATTATACGATAATCGTTATTGATTTATATTACATCTTCAATTCTGCTATCACGTAAGCAATGTAGCTACTTAATTTTTTATCAATTCTTATGCACAATCAGACATTGATAAAAGGAAATCTTATTCGTATTTATATGAGCATAGCCCTTTCGGAATACAACATTTCTTGTGATGATAAGTCAGCTGTTACATTTATTTTGGGGAGAATAACGTTGTATTACATTTATCTACAGGAATTGTATAATAGTATGGTTTCGGGTCATGGATCTTCAAGAATCGGTAAGTCATTGGAAGTTCAGGGTATCCTTTCCTTTGGAATCCATTCTTCTCATGGCGCCCCAATACTTTAATCCTGTGGGCGGGGATTACACGGCGGGTTACTTCCTCATACACATATGAGTTCATCTCAACCCTTCGACCTCGAATATGTAAAGTTGAGTTTACGTGAGCTTTCACAAAAATGAACAACTTTACGACTTTCAGATCTTCCAACCACTTGATCCTCTTTAGGTTGGTTTGTAGATAAGCAAACCGATGGGCGGCTATATAGTAGATTCCTGAAGCACCCGTCCATCTTCATTCCATGTACAAGGGTGATGGATTATAGATTTGCTCCAGGATGTTCATCATCCCAACCCTTTGTCGATAATGCGGAGAATGCATTGCAGTCATAAACATGACTCGAAATACCAAGAACTTGTTCCACACTTCGTAATTCTGGAAGACAGCATTGAAGGTAAGGAAATGTTTGGAGAGCAACATTTACTTTACTTCAACTTATTAAGATTTCATAAAAACAATTCCGTTGTTGGTCGGCTTTGATACCAACTGTAACGTGTCCACTTGTATCTTTAGGACACATCTTAGCAGTCCATCGAAAAGGGTGTCTAGAAAGCTCCGCCCGGTACTCCCATGGAATGTTATGGGGTTTGCAATCTAGGGCTTTCCGCGTCTACCACGTAGTGAAAGTATTCCGGCCGTTCCCACTTAGGATCGACCTGAATTAGGATTTTCCTTATTGGTCATTTCCTAATGGCAACTAGCATCGGACTCAAGTGAACTACTTTACGCAGAAACGCTAGGTCCGAAGCGGATTCACGCTGCACTTGGTTCAAGGAGAATGGAAAACGAGAGGGATGCAAAGCTCAACCTCTCTGCCATAAGGCATAGTCCCATTTCGTTCCCCTAAAACAGCGTAAATTGGGTTCAATCATAACTCTCGGTCAACGCTCTTGTTGTTCATGTTCTTTGATAATCTTCCAGCTGTCCATCATGATTTGAGAAAAGTTTATGGCCAACCGGGACCACCCATCCGTAGGATGGACCTATGGCCCATCCTTTGCACTTTCCTCGGGTTGTTTTAGTTATTTAATTACCTAACACATTAGTTGGACATGTAACAACCAGCTTCGTTAATTAACCCGTTAGGCACTGGTTCCTTCATGTAATCTTATCACTTGACATAGAAAAACAATATCAGACAAGTTCCTTATTAACATGTTATCATATTTATCTTTGAAATACAAAGAGTCCAGCCCATAGGCTTATCCACAATCCGCCCGAAGGCTATCCAGCAATCCATAGGGATCACTAATCCAAGTTTTCGCCCGTAGACTAGTATGCGGGCCTCGAGATCCAATCCCGAGTCATGTTAGTCTCTTGTGCAGGGCCCGAAGGGCAAGGGATTTATGGCCACAGTCCCCCTTGGTACCCAAGCATCCTCTTGCTCGAAGTAGCACTCAATGGAGAGACCTCTTGCGGCGGGTTCGGTCCACTTTTCCGACGCGGTCAACAACCCCCTTGGTTCGGGTCAGGCAGGTAGTCGGGGGTAACTGAAGCTGCCTCTCCCTTCAGGCCTTCAACCTGAAGTATAGATATCCTTTTATCTTTTAATTTATTGATCAAACAAAGCCAAACAGTGATTTAGAATCTGTAGCAAGCACAAACATTTCCATTGATCGTTTTTGTTGGCAAACTGCTAAGGAATGAATTCTTCCTTTCGAATGCATCCAGCACTCGATCCGGGATACCTTGCAACTTGGCAAGATTCCCTATATCCTGGGTTAGGGCGTATCCTATTAGCCCAACTTGGTAAAACCTTAAGTTCATTGGTTACTTCAGTTTATCGGCTGGTCTTTAGTTTCCAATCAATCTTCCTTACTCAAGAAGGATACTAAAGTATTCATCCTCTTGCAAGATAACTTGCGTAAGGATCCGCCAACCTCATTGCGAGAATTTGACCATTCTCTTGTGATCCAATCACAAGATCATATGACTCCGCACTTGTTGCGCAAGTGTTGCATCGAACTATGAGACTTATTCTACCCATTGAACGGAGTCATGAAACAATCGGTTCCTGATTATATTAGACTGACATCGTTAGACCTAGGGTTTCCAAGTTCCATTTTGCAAGAATCTTAGAGACAAACCTTAGTTCACCTTCTAAATATGTTACACTATCCCCTCATTTCGGCGAAAGTGGCCAAGTATTTAAGGTATAGGAGTTTCAAACTTAGCAATACGTGGCGATTAGGTTACGTATTAATTCCTAGTGAAATTATTGGAATTCAACTCTTTCTAAACGAGTACTCCACGGTTTAGGTGTTTTAGATTTATACCAAATTGTTTAACTGTAGAAGATAATTTCGAGATAATTTCCACATGATTCGTTGTCTATGCGTAAATTGATTTTTCAATCCTAACTTATTGAATTGAGGCCAGTAGGTTAATTCCAACTAATCTTCCTTTACTTTGCGAACAAAATTCATGCCAAACAAGCAACCTTTTATTTGATAATTAATGCAGTTGACAAATGATAATTTCCTAGAGTTTATGCATCGTAAGAATCATTTCATGCTTTGAATTTTCCATGATGATTTATTGCGAAGAGGATATGGGTTAATAGTGCGATATGTAGTTTATACATCTAGGCTTAAACGAAGTATACTATTTTAATGAACAATAATCTAGTTTATAATTCATTTCAATGCATAAAGCTATTTGCTAGAAATGCATTTATGCTTTCTTTAATTTGCATGATTCATTTAAAAGTATTGATAACTAAGTTCCTCCGTTGTGAGCATCTAGGACAAAAATATATCATATTTCTAACAATTAACCTTGCATGATTGAATTACAACAATACCAAATAAAAATTAGAAAGGAAAACCTAGGCTTGGGGTGAGATATCCACATGGATGCTGGGAGATGACCCTCCCGCAGCTATGCCTTGGACTTTCTTAGGAGGCATCGTTATTGTAGTTTTTCCGTCGTGGAAGTAGCTTTACAACTCTTCTTTGGAATTCCACCGTCGCTCCCTTTTTGCAATAGCTTGCACCGTCCGTCGAAAGTAGTTTTAAAGGGCTCCCTCCTTGAAGTAGGGATTTCAAAATAAGGGGTGTTTCAAAATCTTTTGCGGATAAGACCCATTAAAGCCATAGGAGGGGCTTAATGTTCTTGTAGTGACTCGCACAATCGAGGAATGAAAAAGGTGTGGAATCCCTTACGAGGCTTTTGAGTGGAAAATGAAGGTGTTAAAAGACCCTCAACACTCTCTGTCCTTTTACGAGTGGGGAAAAAAAGCAAAGCCCCAAGGGTATTTTGCATAGGGCAAGGAACGGGCTAAGGGGTTTAACCACCGGGGGGGGGGGGGATGGGGAGTAATCCCAAAGTCCAAGGGAAAGGCTTAAGGAAATTTATAAAACACGGGGGTTTCAAAATGCCCAAGGGAAGGGCCTAAAAGAATTTTTTAAGACATGCGCGGGGGGGGGGGGGGGGGGGGGGGGGGTGGTTCAAACAACCATGGGAAAGGCATATAAAGCTTTAAACACAGGGGGGTGGGGGGGTTCCAACTATGGGAAGGGGGCTTATTGGGGCTTATGAAGCTCCTTTCTAGAAGCTTCTATGTGTGGTAGGGGGAGAGCACAGTTGACGGGTGGCGTAGGGCCTCAGCGGCGGGGCGAACTCCATGGCGGCGGCTTGCTTGACCTCCCTCCCTCTCTGCAGCAGCAGCGGCAACGTCGATAATGGCAGCCCCTCCGTCTAGCATCACCGTAGCCCAGACCCTCTACCTCCTTTTTCATGGTAGCGGCCCCCTTCTGGTTAAATAGGGGAGGGGAGGGGGATCCTCCCTCTCCTATGTGTCGACTTGCATGGCCTCAAGTGTTAGCAAGCTCCAGCAAGGAGCTTGTTGGACCTTCTATTCCCCTCTCCCCCTTCAGCACGACCATCGGCTGGGGGGGGGGGGAATAAGGAAAAAAATTTCCCATTATCCTTAGTAATTTTTAAAAAATTGCTATATCATTATCCTTATTTCCTATAAGAGGTAGTTCACGCGAAGAAAATTTTAGAACGTTACACATATTGTGTTAAATGCATTTTGCAACTTAATCACACGTAGAAGAAATATGGTGTTAGTCCTAAAGCTATCTTGGTAGATCTCGATTATTGTTAGAAAAACATGTCTACACTGTTCACTATCAAAAAGGTGGTGTGTCCAAAAAGTTGTTGCTCATGGGCCACTAATCTTGACATCTTTGAGACTTTGAGTACACTTGCCTACACTTGTAGCACACAATGTTTACTAATTTCCTTTCAAGGTAGCATGGTGGAAGCAAAAAGGTTCCATGTATACATTCGGATGACTTCCATTAGGATAAGAGCATGCTTATAGCACAACACCTTACATGATTGATTGACTATAGGATATGCTATCTTAAAATTATTGTAGCGAGAGTGCCATTCTTCATAGTTCATGAGCCACCATGTGTTGATCTCAGTGTTTATATTCATTAGTATTTTAGTATAAATGGAGTCATCATCATGATCTTGGACCTTCATGCCATGCATCCCTAGTTTCTAACATAAGGAACATTATGATCTAACAAACAATGTCCTAAACCTCACCATTTATCCAAGCTCCCAATAGAAATTCAAAACTCTAGAGATCCCTATACTAAGCACAAATCCAGGTAATATCATCTTAGTTTCAAGAGTATGCCTTGGGATCCTATCTAAAACATATCAAAGCTCATTTGCTACTAAAAGCATGTTAGATCCAGGTACATGGCAATCATACAATATGTCCATACAAACTCTACTACTTATCTAAGGCTATAGCAGTTGATCTTAGTTTTTTCATTTTTCCTCAAGTCCAACATATTTTGAGATTGAGGAGAATGAAAAAACTCTACAACTAGTGTGTTTGACTAGTTTCAAAGAAAGGAACCTCTACAACCCTAGAGAAGAGAATGGGATCAAGTTCTCTCTACAACCTTAAAAGAATGAATGGTGTACTAGAGCTAAAAATACTATATTTTCAATTCAGTCTCTGTAATATAACTACTCTATTTTTGTTTTCCACCTATGAAGATAGCAAATCCCAATTCACACTCTAGACTACGAATGCAAATGTGTAGTGTCTATAAATGAGTAGTGTGTTGATTCAATTATCACCACCTTCCAAAGCCAAAAATGTAGAAATACAAGTGTGCTTAGGGTTGAACTAGATTTCCAAATGTGTTTAAATGGCTAGTCACTTCCTTTCCTATTTATATTTTTGGGTTTTTCTATTCAACATCTACGATCACCCAAATGCATATGACTCACCTTTGTTTTCTTGTTGGTTGTTGTGATAAGGATAGATCTTGAGGCATGATAACTCCCCCAATAATCTTGCAAGCTCACTCTTGATAAAGTGCATAGAGGCCTGAAGCTAGGAAAATCTGAACTAGACTAGTGCATAGAGGCAAATCTGAACTAGACTAGTGCATAGAGGCCTGAAGCTAGGCAAATCTGAACTAGACTAGTGCATAGAGGCCTGAAGCTAGGAAAAGTATTTTAAGGGGACTCTAGCAGCTAGGAAGAGGGGTAAGGCAATACTATTTAGTGCTACACTTTTCCTACCATCTCCATATTCAACACTAATCACTTACTAATCTATGAATTTTGTTTATAGTAAATGCCTAATGAGCTATGAAGCAAGCTTGACACACATGCTTGCAAAGAAATTTGGCTAAGGTGTCTTTAAGATCAAATCTATATGTATTCTAGTCATGCATATTTGTTTATATCCATTGAAGAAAAGCTTTCAACTTGTTGAAGTGCTTGAAATTTCAAGTGCAGAGTGGATTTGTTTATGATGCTACTTTTTCAATGAATGAAAAGCACAAACTAAGATCATCCAATTTTCTTGTCATGATTATTAATAAGAAATTAATAAATACTATAACTTTCATCTCAATTAGTGAGACCCTAAAAATCCTAATTTAGCCACTTGTGTCACTTTAAGGTAGTTTTGTTTATGGACTTCTTAAACAAGACTAGTATTAGGTCATTAAGATTTTGAATCTTAAAGGATAAGTATGATTATGTATTGACAAGACTAGTATTTAAGGGTGGGGGTCATTAAGTTTTTAACCTTCAATTTTAAGGGGCTACTATCTCTATTTACATGACCACACATTTGAAGGGTTTTTTGTGTTTTTTCCCTTTTCTCCTCTACATTTTTAGTTTTAATAATGTAGCTTAGCATGGCATAATTGTATCCTTTCTAGGGTGAGTAAATAGAAATAAGTTCTTGTGACAGGGAGCAACCATGAAAGAAATGGCCACAATACCATTCTTTAATTCTTATTCGACATAAAGAGAATGGACCTCCAAGGCCACTCACTCTCCTAATACAAAATAGCTTTAGTAATGGTCATAGGCATGTACACTCTCTTAGTGCAGAATAACTTCCAAAATGGTCTCAAAGTAGATGGTCATTGGACCAATGATGTTGGTCCTACTTGATGCATGAGTTGTCAAAAAGATTGGTAATAGTGTAGCTACATACATGTGTGTGTATATGCATGCATACTTGTAAACATATGTGTACACATATATACACATACACATACAAATAATCATAGGGTTTCCTTATATTGCGATATATTAAGAAAGGAAAAAGCAATAATGGCATACATACTAGAAGGAATAGATATTAAATGGCATGATCATATAAGCAACCAAAAATTGTGTTGCTATATCCCATGATGTTTATGAAAAGTACATAAAAAGTTATAATATTGATAAATATTACTACAAGTAGGTGAATATATATACAAAACTACAACCATTATAATATTCGAGCACGATTTACATATAATTTTATGTCATGGGTAAATATGTCTAAGTGTCGATAAATCTATTGGAATGAGGATCGATACATAGCCTTAGTATATAGTAAAGTGCATATTGATGCTATAAAGAAAAACTATTGATAATTATATCAACGCTTTTATTGATGCATATTTTGACCTTGGTTAAAAATATCTAAACTTGAAAATTACCCTACCTTGCTCATTCTTGCGGTGACATTGAGCTCGAGAGATAAGTGCTTCAACCACTTTCATTTCTTATTCTTACTTATTGTATGCTTTTATATACCTATTTGCAAGATCATTATGCAATGTAGCTACATTTAACTTGTTTTCTTTTCAACGTTTGCAAGTATTAATGTGTGTGTGTGTGTGTGTGTGTGTGTGTGTGTGTGTCTGTGTGTGAACTACTATTAAATCTTAGGTGTAATATACTTATCTCACATAGTAATATTCATATTGACTTATACTTGTTTAGGGAAAAATAAAGATTAATTAATTTTAATTAGTTCTTGATGATTGCATGCACCTAAAAAGGATACAAAATTGGAATGGCAATTATCATATAGACCTCAACACATTAATCATATGACAATTATAAGTCAAGTGGTTTTATCTCTCCTTGTCTATTTTATATTATAATTGATTGATTAGAGTAATTAAATTAGCTCGTGCTTATAAATCAATTAAGTTAAAATCTAAAATTGATCTTATTATTACAAAATTTAATATGTTGAATGATTTTGAATAATTATTAAAATATATAATATTCAATACAACTAAGAATAATTAAAACACACAATATTTAATACACCTAATGACTTATGAACTAATGAATGAACAAATATGTATCACAAAAAACATGTACATCTTCATGAGGGGATTCTCAAGTTCCACAATAGTCGACTCTTCCTATAGTATTACCTTCACATGTGCTAGCAAGGCACGTGCAACATTCTCCATTATGTTTATGCATAGGAGCAATAGTATAATTTTTTGTATGAATCGTGCCCATATATATTAATATGAATTAAATAAGTAGAATATGTTATCAAATCATATTGTGCATTATGTATATTTGGGAAACAAGTGGTCCATCTCCAACAAGATAACAAATGTGGACAAAGGGGATACATCCTTGTATATCTTTGTAATAGATAGTATATTGATTTTCTATACTTGTCAATATATGCATCAATATAAGCATCAACATATGTTGGCGTATTTTCCAATGCTTATTTCCATGTCTATACCATTGAATATATCAAGGTACTCTCTCCAATGGATATAGAAATGAACATTTTGATCCTAGGACTTGACATTTTAAACCATTTTTACATGTACTTCCATTTTTTAGTTTTCACAGCTATATCTCTCATATGTTGTAGTGAATGCCTTGTAGCTATACATGTAGATTATATAAACATTTTTATGGTCACCTCTATATTCACATTTATAGGTGAATTTATACAGGTGCATCTCATTTGTATTTTTACCCCACCTATATGCATAAACATGTTCTAGACTTTATTTGCACATCTAAGCACCTACACATTTGACATGATTATACATAGATAACCATGAATACATGTATAATTAATGCTTATAAATAGACTCGATTTTCTTAGTATATAAAATGCATTGATTTACTTCAATATACTATTTTCTTGTACTTTAAAATGATACTATTTTTAAAGAATAATAATATAATACTACATTAGGAATACAATGGGTAGTCTTGGGCTTTAATGGTAGGTCTCAAACAAATGCCCTAGAAATGCTCCTCTCGAGCTATAGAAACTTTTGTATTATAGAATAGGGAAGCATAAACTTCTCTAACTAGATGGGAGGCAAGTCTAAATTGGAATAGTGCAGAAAGACTTAAAGTTGGAACGGTTATCTTAAGTGGATTCTAGGAGCTAGGAAGAGGGTACAAGGAAGTACTATTGAGTGACACACCCTTCCTACCATCTCCATCACCCAATATCTAGGCATTTTATTTATGGCAAATATCAGATGCGCTATAAAGCAGGGCTGAAACGCATACATGCAACGAATGTTGGCTATAAGCTCACAAATCAAGTGGCATAGTGAGAAATCGAGGTGGCTTTAAGAACTAATCTACCACCTACAAGCTCAAGAGGTATTGTGGTGCTCCCTAATTTGAACTCCATGATATGATTTAGGAATTAGGACCTCAATTCTTTCCACAAAAATATATGCACTTTACACACGATGAGTCCCTCCAATATTCTAAGAGATAGTAGCATTTTGGAGGGTTTCAATGCTATAGGATGTAAATGTCACATTTATTAGGTAAACAAAAGGAATCAATAATCTAGGTATAATCTATAGGGATGAGGGGATGATGTGCATTGCTATTTTCTCAATTAAAATCCTATTCTACAAAGGCCACATCATGGAACATGCCTTTGAGTGGTGGTACAGTATGCATTACCCTATAGTGCACATTACAAGTCATAACACATTTATTCAAAGGCCTTGTTAGCCAATGGAGGCAATAATCAAATGTTGCAAATCAAACATGATGAATATATTTCAAGATACACTTAAGGTGGGTCATGCAAAATCCTTAATGTAACACAAGATCTCGAGGGTGTGGATTAGTAATATGTAAGCATATCACACGAGTTCAAAAGAAGGTATTGCTTAAATAATATTTTTATCAATTTTTTGACATACAGAAGGGTGTCATATAGGGGGCCAATTTATTGATTGAATATAAAAGGGGTGTGTTTTATTTCGAGAAAATTCATGGATGAGGGTATTCCTAAAAGGACCTTGAGTGCATGTGATATAGAGGGTTTACATATATTGAACCCCCGTAGCACACAAGAATATCTAATTTGCAGGCTATAGACAGAAGGTACCTAAGTATATTGCTACTTGTGGAAACACAGAGTGGACTATCGCCAATAATGTTCTCAGTGCGAAAAGATTAAAAAAATGATTGTCTTTGGAACTTGAATTGATGTGGGGTTTCTTCTAGAGAAGACATGGTGTATCTTTTGGGATGTAAAACCCTCCTTCTAAAGAATGCTTGATCTATCTTGATTGGAGTGTTGCTTTTAGAAAAACTAAGGATAGCTATTGATTATAGTTGACACCATTCGAATTTGTGATGAGCTTGATGAGCCGATTCCTCTGAAGAAGAAGAAGAAGACGACATTTGATTTTCCATTTGTAAATCACTAGTTTGTTAGACTTGTAAAACTTTTAGGACCAGGAGACCACATGATCTCTTTTAAGGGTTCTTAGTACTTCTTGGTGTATGCCTGGGTGTGTGCCGTTGCGGGTGAGAGCGTGAGTGAGTGAGTGAGAGAAAGCAAGATGAAGTATATGTGATCTTTGGGTTCCATTCTAAGAGCCCCATCACACCCAGGGGCCATGGGGTGAACAAGGATTTTGGGATCTTAGCATCACATAGGGGTTCCACCATGTCCCGGCTATATACTAGTCATTAGAAATGACAAAATCAGTCCCACATTTTCAGCGTTTATTGGTTGCTAATCCATGCAAACATGTCATCCCCCAATGAAATGCGATAACCACTCACTTTTTTGCAAGTGTAAGTGGTGGGAAGAGAGGGGTAAGGAACCCCCACTCCCCTCTAAGTGGTGGGAACACAGGGGGCAATGGGCTCCCCTCACTGGCCTTGGGCTGGACGAGAGCTCAAACAATGAACATTGCGGATTTCTCAACGAAGAAATTCCAAATTAGCGTTCACAAGACGACTACGGAAGC
This sequence comes from Lygodium microphyllum, assembly GCF_053477565.2. Classification (NCBI taxonomy): domain Eukaryota; kingdom Viridiplantae; phylum Streptophyta; class Polypodiopsida; order Schizaeales; family Lygodiaceae; genus Lygodium; species Lygodium microphyllum. The sequence continues at coordinate 108,121,762 of NC_141135.1, forward strand.
TATTTATTCATGCATGCCTCCAACAAGACACCACACCAAGGCATAGTTATACATAGAGGCGGGCCGGCTTCTTATAAATTAGTTGAAGCGGGGATCGGAGATGTAGAAGCCCAGGCTATCGATATGGGTACCCTGACGGCCGAAGAAGCCAAGGATCTGTGGGCGAACTACGTGACCGTTCATGCCAGAGGGTTTCACTTGAGGCGCATGTGCGGAGGAGACGCCCATCGCTAGCACTCCCTTGTAGTTGGAATGGGGATGGAAGATGCTCTTGTTCTCACCCACGGTCAGAGAGATGTCAGCGGCTGCGACCCCGTTGGCGCCAAAGTCGACCTACAATATCCCAAGCCGTCAGTGAACGAACGTATAGTTGATGTACTACTACGCATTATTAACGTGTAGCAATATCAAAGCAATGCGCCAGGGCTTGGCTAATAATTTTACGACGTTTATACCTCCGCAACACGGTGGTGCCGTGCAACACGGTGGTAAATTATAGACGTAGATCACGCTGGCTACTACTAGTTTGATGTTGCTTAAAGCTCACTTAACAAGGCTTTAATGATCTCTACGAAGATCCTCAGCAAGGTAGAAACAAGGGAGCTCCATTTAAAAGACCAGATTGTCGTCTCTCTCCTCGTCTGTGCCTCTCAAACAGTAAAATGTATTTCTTCGTAGAATTGTTTCTAACGATTCTTCTTGCTGAAAATTACGAGTGCTTTGTGAACCTTTTTCACCTCATGCACTCCCCTCCCCGGGGAGATGTGCTCAAATAGTGTCCTGTCCCTACATGCACACGCCTCACATCTTCTTCTTCTTCTTAGATACAATCGCAACACAACTGCTCGTTGCTCGCAATGCTGATCCCAACTCCAAACCTACGTCCGTTCTTTTTTGCCTAAACAGCCTGCCTCCAGCCTTCAAGGGATCATCCATCACCCACAATCATGCTTTGCTTAGAGCAAACAGCTTTCAGCCTTCAAGGGATGATCTGTAACTGCATAAAAAATACCCTCAAAAACCTAGACATTCAGACATTCATTCTCATTGAAGCTCTGGAGGGTGCCTGTGCCATCAGGCTTGTCGCGCCTGAATAAAATATCTAAAATATCTTCTAATGCTCTTGCGCCTGGTAGGGATCGAACCTACGACTTTCTGCTCCGGAAACAGACGCTCCATCCACTGAGCTACAAGCGCTTTGCCGTAAAACATGGTTCTCCCGTTACTTCAGATGACTTCAAACCCATATTGAGATTGTTGGACGCGTAGTAGACGGTGAGCTTGCACACCCCACCGGTGCTCCAACCGTCGTCGAAGGGGCTGACGCCCGCGAAGCCCCACCACGGCCCAACTATGGCTGCCATAGACAATATTGCTGTATTGAAGGTATAAAGGGCGCTGTTTGTGCGTGTGCCTGTGTTTTTTGCGTGTGCTGCCGGGGCCTGCGCTCTCCATTTATAGGTCTCGCTCCCACCAGTACTACGTCACAACAAACTCTAGACCACTTACTATATAGAAAGTTCACACTATAACTAGGAAGAATAGCAACCAAACTAGGAAGAATGTATAATTTTCTAGTTATAGCTAGATAATTTTGTCATCACGAATCTCTTCTAACTAGTAAATCCCTTTTTCTAGATAGTATCTAGAAAGTTGAAGCCTTATCTAGTAAGTTATTGTATATCTAGTAACAATATCAACATAACTAGGATTTTTTTTTTCACTAGTCATAACTAGCAAGTACTATCATCTAACTAGGAAATTATGGATAGTCTTTCAAGTTAATGTAGACTCACGATTTTGCTAGGTAAAACTAGTAAATAAATATTAGTTTATTTGAAATTTACATTTGTATATCACTCACTTATGAGCTAAGCTTTCGATTCCACACTTATAGCTATACTCAATAGTTTGTGTAGCCTATGCTTAGTCTAGCCTATCCATAGCTTATATATAGCCTAGCTTATACATTAGGCATAGGATAAGCACATGCTAGGTTAGGCATTGGCTCGATAATATAAAGTAGGAACATTATATGCTATGCATAAGAATACAACTTATATCTGGCATTTTCTAGGCACAAGGTAACCATAGAATAGGATAGGGTTGTGTTAGGCGTTGGCTCCTAGCATATGCTTACCCTATGTCTAAACTCTTCCTAGAATATGCTTAGACTATTTATACACAGCATTGGCTTATAGTATGCCTAGTATTTTCCTAACTTGCCATATGTGTACCCTATGCCTACCCCTTGTGTATTTATGTTAGACATACCTATGTCTAGCCACTCTATAGCCTCTATCAGTTTGTCTATACCTTGCCTATATAACTAATCCAATCTAAACCTAAGCCTAAGCTTAAGCTCTACCTTACTACGAGCCTAGCCCTAACACTAACCTTTAATGTAGTATAAGCCTAGTATTTATTGAGTCTAATTCTAATTTAAGGTAAAGAATATAGAGAGTAAGATAGGCTTATACATCATGTGTTACTTCTATAAAAATAAGTTGTATTTAGTTATTTTGTGGATTCTCATTAATTTTGACCTATTTGTAGTACAATTCTAACCTTTTATATGTGTGATGATGATCATATTGTGCTAAAGAGATGATAATAGGCAATGAATTTGTTTAATTTTGGTGAGAAAATAACTAGACAAGTATAGAGATGTAATGATTGTAATATTGATCACTAGTGGAGTACAATGTGAAATTATTACTATTATGGAGTCTGTTATCACATAAAACTATTTATATGCTTTAGCTTTAAAGCAATTGTCCTCATCTATTTAGAGTGCATTGTTGTCTCTATTTTCTTTTATTTTATTCATATTCATTAAATTTTTCATTAATTAATTGTAATTATAATATTCAAAATAAAATATTAGAGCTAAGTTGAGGCTTATTTTAGAACTAATCATTTTGAGTGCAATTGAGTCATTCTCATTTACATTGTTTGCTAGTTATAATATGCTTTTGTAATTAATTTGGCTCAATTTTCCATTGCAATCATCGCTCTGATACCATGGAGTTGATTCTTACACATGGTCTATGATCATAGCAGCAAAGTAATGGTTGAAGTATTGGTGTAGTGAACCACTAAAATATTACACCACATACTTCATAGATTATCTTAAGGGACTAAGAATTAGCAAGATTAGTTGAAGAAGTTGATCTCTCACTTGTGCACAAGTAACTATCTTATTGACGAGTGGAGTGTTGTTCCCATTGCATCGAGTAGTATTTTTCTCACTTGGCTATAGGTTGAGGTGTACATGGCATCTCCCCTATATCATAAGTATCTACATGAGTCTCATCTTGCAACATATCTACAAGCTATCAATATTGTATGGGTATATATTTGCATCAACCATGGCTATGCACGAGCTTTCACCACATTGGTTAGTACCCTTGAACCACACTGTCTTTTCCCTCTTCATCATGCGGACCACACATTGCCTTTTTCACCCAACCACTTAAGCACCTTAGTCCACTCAACTACTATGTAGATAGGCCACATGATTGTTTAGCCACATTGGAGAACTCAATCACTTGAAGCACATCGTCCTAACTACTTGGAGCACTTTGGCCACATGTTTAATTAGGCAAAAATTCAAGCACACTCTTCCACATGCACATACTCAATCACATAGTCATGCAGTTGCACAATCATGCACTTTATTTCAACTCACTTTACCATCTCCACTCTCTTACCCTTGATCACGAGGCACCCTCTTACCACATTGAGAACTTTGTTTTTTTATAACAATAACCTCACTCAGCAATTTAGGCCACATTAGGCACTCATGAATCACTCTAGGTAGCATTAGCACATGATTATATAATACTTAGGCACTATACCACCATCACACTCTACTACTTAGTGCTCATAGCATAGTAATGTGGATGGTTTTGGGAATGGGAATGGGAATGGGGATGTGGACTAGAATTACCTTCCTTTGTCACCATCAAAGAGGGCTCTTATAAGTGGATGGGATTGGGATGTGGGTTGGTTTGAGGATAAGCTAGGTCTAGGATGGCAAGCTAGAAAATGGCCATCCCATGTCATTATGGCTCATAGCATTTTACTAAAATAACACCTTATCCACTCGATTACTTAGACATATTGAAGCAGATGATTACCTTATGCACTTAGGTAATATATAAGGCCTAATTTGCACGATTCTTGGACAAGAGTGCAAATACTTTCACACATTGTAGATGCATTTGTACACACACTTTCAAGTACCTTAGGATAAGAACTAGGGTACAAGGTCTTTGGGGCAATTTGTACATGTGTGAGAGTAAGATGCAATACATTAGTCCACATGTACATATCGTGTCTGGAGAAATTGAAGTGCGAGTGTGGACACACAAGTACATTTGTATAGAACATCTAGTATGCATTGTGTAGAACATACCTTTATTTTATTTGAATTCTTCTTCAAGATTCTATGTGGTTCTTTGAATATGAATTAGCTCTCTTATAGATTAGGAACCCTTCACATTAGCAAATCTTATAGGAAAAAGGATAGCATGCAATCTATTGATTTTAGTGGGGATTAGAAGAATAAGGGTATATAGCACATGAAAGACAGTGTGGAAGAAGAGGTTTTAGTAATGGCTAGTAGGGTTTTGCATGTTTTCTACCTAATTAGCTATGAAGCCAAAGAAGCTTTGTAAGACCTCCATTGAGGCAACATGATGCATATAGATATCATCAAGATAAGGTTTCTTAAAAAGGACACCTGTGTTGGTGTTTCCTAGCTCTACGTGTATTCAAAGTGTGTTGCACTCGCAAAAGGAAAAGAAGTGATTGACAAGTTCCCAGTACCAAACAAAGTCTCTTGAAGTGCCTTGATCACTAGAGATAGGCAAAGCATGGACATGGTGCCGAAGCTTTGAGATGTTTTGGCAACATCTCAAAGGTGAGTGTCTACAAATTTGGTCACCCATACTTGCATTATGAAAGCTTGTATCAAAGAAGGGAAAAAAGATACATACCAAGTTACACAAGCTGGGGCTTATTTAGTCACTTTTGGTTGCATCTTCAAGGCATGTGGATGCATAGAAGTGGCATAGAAGGGCTAGGAAATACACATGATATAGTAGTTGTGGCATTGTATTGGTAGATATGTGCGTTGAACTTAGCTTGCTTACAAAAGCACAAGAAGTTTTTAATAAGCTGCCAACTCGAAATTTAGTTAGCTTACTAACCAAGCCAATGAAAGCCAACATTGGAGGCTTTGATCATATATTACACGACTCTTTACATATTGGAGGGATTTTGGAGCACTAAATATTGGAGGTATTTCGAAGCACTAATTAATGGTGCCAGGTTACCATCATCGATCTAGACAAGGTTGCTCAAAAAGATCATTCGCTGTGGAGGTTGGGGCATAAACATGAGTCAACACTTGGTCACTCAGTTCTCACCAATTGTTGAACTCCATTGCTAGCTCCTTTTCCTCTATACATGCTTCTTTAGCAATACATCTATAATATTTTTACTTGACAAATGTCACAGAGCATATCAGGCTCTAATACCATGAAGAAACTGTAAGCAAGAAGGGAATAGAGATGGCTCTAATACCTCACTTGACTATAGAATAGAGGGGTTAACATACACCACTCTAAAGGTATTCTTGTTATTCAAAAATTCATGCCATCTTGGTCTTTCATCTCTTGTACTCAAGCTCTAACATACTCGTTCAAGCAATGGTTGCTTGCTAACTACAATTACTTTATCCACATCTACCACCACAATCTATTCAAAAGGAAAACCCTTTGTTGGCATGAATGATAATGACAATTCACAGATAAGGCAAACATAAACTCATGATTTACAACTTTAACAATTATGCAGTCTCTCTTTTACATTGAATTCTTTTCATCATAATTGACCCCAATGCAAGTAATGAAAATAGTTCTCAGGTTAGAAGTAGCTCAAAGGGGTAAACAAATCCATATGAAATCCAAAAGGAGAGTAAGGGAGGGAGTACATATATGACAACCAAAAAAACCAATTCAAGGTACTTCCAAGTTCCCTCTCTTTTATATAATCTCCCTTCTTTCCTTCAACGCCGCTTTACTATCCTTCTCCTTTTGTACTATTCTATTCTTGCACTTTGGTCCAGCTCGATACGGAGATCTAGACGGTGGTGTAGGAGACCTAGAGCAACGGCCTGCACGAGCTGAATGGAGGAGCTTGGGAATGGCCTGCACCTGATTAGCAATGTCGACGGAAGTTATATCGTGTTGTAGCTAGCAGCACCACTGGCTGGAGGCAGGGTTGAAGGTCCGCGCCCAGCCCCATACGTCACTGCACTCGGCTTGCAACCCGACTTGCCACATCAGACGAAGCTGCCGCCCAGCCCCATCACAGCTACATTCAGTACCCAGCCCCATCACAGCTACATTTAGCTCGTCACAGCTACAATTCAGCGCCTAGCTCGTGATCGACATAGGCAGCGCTAGCTATAGCTAGAAGTAGCTAGCGACCGCAGGCGCATGGTTGAAGGTTGGTGCCGCTAGCCGCCCCATCACTGCGTACAAGCCTGTGTATTGAGTACTGGCTTACGTCACAGTTGGTGCCCAGCCCCGTCAACGTGATAGCGCCCAACCCTTTGACAGTCAACGCCCCCATCGATAGTCAGCGCCCAAACTTCGATAGTTAGTGCCCAAACTTTGATAGTCAGCGCCCCCTTCGATAGTCAGTGGCCCCCCTTTGATAGTCAACGCCCAACCCTTCGAGAGTTAGTGCCCAACCCTGGCGTAACTATCGGTTGATACCAAGTACCTATATTTTCTCCAATGTAGTTTTGATATTGCTTGAAAGTCTTATTTCTGAAACGATATCACTAATACATAGAAAATGTCTATATAGATCAGGTGACTAAAAACTAAAGGTGTGTGAGCTCTAAGGATCCAAGGGCGAGCTACAAATCCTCGTCCCCCGAAAGCTCGTCCCGCTGCAAAGGAGCATCAAACGGATTCTGCAGAAAAAGAAACAACATATTAATCCACCATACAATAATGCATTCAAATATCTCATGGTAACTACGGACAAGAAAGATGAGTGACTTACAGGGCCACCGCATCTATACAATCGGTCGATCAATGCCCTGAGACCATGCCTCTCTGCATATCGAGTCTCAAGGCCTTGCGGATCGCGATTTGTAATGCTGACTCCAACGTCCTGGCGAATTTGTAGCATCCTCCCTCAGTGTGCGCCAGTCGTCTGTATCTAACCACTCGGGCTTTGGAGCCCCACTCTTGATTGCCTTGTGTCCGTCGGATCGTCTATGTGACATGTATGCACACATGCAATCCATCATCCAGCCCGTAGAGAATCTATCTACTGCAGCTGGCACTGGGAACTCCTCATGCAAGGATGCTACTATGTAGTCCTTGCTCCCCTCCGGTATGTTCCTCCAATGATCCAGGACGTTGTGCCGAAAAACTTGTTGGCACAACTCCCTCATGCGAGTCATCACCCTCCTCCCCTCATCATTCATGATGATGGCTCCTGACCTGCCATCCACTAGGTATCCATAACCCCTAGGAGTCTGCCTAAGATGGGCCCTCTCCCATCTCCGTCCATACTCCTGGGCATATCCAGGAGACCCCTGTACATCCGGTGTACCGATGGGGGTACCCTCTCCCGGAGTGCCACTCAAAGGGGTGCCACCAAAGGGGGTGCCACCAAAAGGAGTGCCACCAAAAGGCGTGCCATTTGCCGACGGCTGCGCAAAAGCCGGAGTAACTGGAGTGGACGTCCCCACAGGTGTGACAAATCGTGGAGGTGATGCAGCTCCAGCTGAACGACAAGAAGGAGATACCACGTCCGTGTCTCCACAGCAGCACCCCCTGATCCTCCTGCAATCGCAGTCCCTCCCTCTGTCCCAAGTCGCGAGCGTCGAGATCGTCTGCTCGAAGCTGAAGCATCTGATCGCGCTGAAGCTGATCTAGCAGAGCGCCCTGACGAAGAACGAGACAGCTCCTGATCTGTCATCTCTCTGAATCTCGCGAGCTGATCTGGAGACATGCGTGCCATCATGTCCTGAAACTCCTCATCGCTCATCCCTCGACTCATCCTGAAAATGTTGATACCTGCACAGATAAAAAATGATGATAGAATAATCAATTTAAACTATACAAAGCACATTAATATAAATCATTTTTGAAAAATCCCTCTTAAAATGCATATCTTATCTACATTTATGGAAGATCTAAACAACGAATTGAGTAATACAATTCTCCAAGAATGAAGTATTCTATGGTCCCATGTTAATCTCCTGACACAACTCTGCATACACTGGAAGGTGGATAGACATGTCACCACAAAAGAACGAGTCTGCCTCGTTCTCAAAAAATTCTACGACTTCTGTATTTCCATCATTGTTAGCCGATGCAGGCTCCAAGCTTGCGGTGGCCTCCACCCCTTGTAATATCGATCCCTCTATTTGCATATTTTCTTCATCTATGCCTGGAACATTGCTTTGATCATATACTCTCGCACCTCGAGGAGTTGAAGGTATAACATACCACCATCGAGGTTGTCGGGGGTTTGGATAGAAGATTACCTGTTCACAAACACTTACAAAGCGAATTCAAACCATTGTGACATAAACCATGTCTTATTACAATTAGCAAGCAAATGACTATTTGTACACGTTCACAATGGGCCGGCAACACAAAGGTGTCGCACAAATCCGTCCATTTTTTTTCGGAATCTATTTCGAGAAATCCAGATGGACCTCGTCGAACTATTGCTCCAGCTCCTCCAAGTACCACTTTGAACCACTGCACATCAAATAGTATCATGGAGAAGCTACGGTAATCCACCGTAATAATACTTTGCAAGTTCCCAAAATACTCCATCTCATCCACAACCGTGTTCGGATCCATTGCTCGTCGCCGGCTCTCTTGCTCAAACCTTGCCATGACACCACAGTCCATTGCGGAGCGCATTTTGTCAATACGCTCCACCCGAAAATGTCGTCCGCGCGACCATGCTGCACTATATATTTTGTACTGCACATTGAAACACTCAAATTAGATGTAGCAAGAAAATTTAGACACGACACATTCTAAACCCCTCATTACCTTTGGACTACATCCCCTCAAGAACTCCCACTCCTCCATTGAGACCTCTGTCCCTTCGCTGGATGCTGCGGTCAAGGCTCCATGTAACCATCGTGTTGACATAAACCGCGGCATCTCCTCCATGCCTTCGGGATATCGAATCAATCGGTGATGCGTATTGCGTCGGAATTCAACTCGCGCTTCCTCTCGATCTTGCCTTGCAATCTGGTACTTGGCGAGCCACATCTCCATGGAGGCATGGTGCAACATACAAAAGCGATTCACCTTCTCTTCCATTGAGGCATCCATTCTTTTTTCTACCCCATTTCCAACCACCACATCTCCAGTCAGCCTATCATCGTCCTTCAGCGTCCATAGCATTTCATTGTCTGGTTCCACCTTTGGTAGCCATTGTGAGACATGCACTAACGCCTCTGACACCAACCAACCTTCCACCATGCTACCTTCTGGACGAGCTCGTTGTCGCACAAAGCCTTTCAGGGTTTTCATGAAGTGCTCCAGGAAGAACATCCATCGCGTATGGACAGGTCCAGCAATCTCCACTTCGTCCACAAGATGCATAAGAAGGTGAACTTGTATCGTGAGCATGCTAGTGGGCAGGTATTTCTCAAAGAGATAGACCGTCTCAACTGCTCCCCGCCTTGCGAATTCAATAGAGAACGTCTTAATCTCTTTTTGTGAGATCCATTGCACCAAAGTCAACAACTTGTAAATGGCCCCGCGAATTTCTGGAGTAAGGCATCCTGCGATCGCGATCGGTAGGACAAACTGCTACAAATGAGAAAGCATTATGAATAATGGCCACTTTTCAAATTGCAAAATGCCCACACTAATTACAATCCATTCTACTCACAAACCTGACATATCTTATGCCAATCATGGGATTTTAGCCCAGACATTTGTTCATCTTTAGAAAATGCGGACCTGAGAGAACGCATCATACCCGTTAGAGTGCAGATAGACCTGATTACGTGCTTCACAATGCGCTCTTCTTTGGTAGACAAAACCCAGGGAGCGCGAGGAAGCTGCACTCCCCCTTCAGCACTCGACTGTGGCCAAAGCGCCTCCATCTTACCTACCTCCTTTAAATCCATTCGTGACCCTATAGTGTCTCTCTTTCCTATGATGTGGTCCCATAGCAAGCTACCCACATTTTTGAAAATATGCATGGGATCCAACAAGTGGTTGACCTGTAAGTGGGTCCAATATGGCAACTCGTAGAAAACTGAGAACCGTCGCATTCCATTTCGATGTGATTCCGGGTTTACCATTTTCAGCTCATACCAGCTTGCAGCGTTCATACGTGCTAGAGGTCATCCAAGAAAACCTTCCCTGAGTTCATGATCCTCCGGCAAGAAAGCGGCGTGTCCTTGATATACCATCTTCTTCATGATTCGTGACCTTCGGGACTCTAACTGTGACCCACACAATGGATATGCATGATAACCTGAGGTAACCAGACCTGTAAGGCGATCCACGACCTAGTGAATACTTGATTGAATGAAATAAAATATAGATATTACCAGCGAGAACAAAGGTCTACTCACCTGAGCACTCTCCCAATCCCGGAAAGTCATGCATCGTCCACATGAGAATGGCTCGAATGTTGGCTGACCGTCGACCATCGCGCCTGCTCATATCTTACACCGTGACCCCCTCCTCCCACAAAATCTTAAGCTCATTGACTAATGGACGAAGATACACGTCCATATTTTTTACATTGTAGCGGCCCGGGACGAGCAAGCTAAGGATGAGATGTCCTTTCTTCGTAGAAAGCCATGGAGGGATGTTGTAGTTGACAAGCACTATAGGCCACACACTGTAAGAAGTCGAGCGCAGACCGAATGGGTTCACACCATCCATGGCGAGACCGAGCCGAAGATTCCTGCGTCTACCGTATCGCGTCTAAAAGCGCGCTTATAGTCAGAGTTACACGCCCACGTAGACGCGCATATTTATGCTACAACATAGAAGTCCGAATCATATATACTTTGCTATTATATATGGAGAATAGAGGCCATAAAGCCTTACATAATACAAGATGGGGAGTAATCCTATGTAGCCTAATCTGCTCTCTACGACTCATCTGCATCAAAAAACTCCTCTCGCTGTAGTAGCATATCGAAGGGAGTCTGCAACAGCAAATACATATATAATTGTGAGTACCAAATATAAACTGACATATAATGACAAATTTCTCAAATTAGGAATGATATTTATTACTACTTTCCAGTCCTCCATGAGCATAGAGCTTCTCGATCAGGGCACTCAAGTCATGCTTCTCCCCATATGTCACCTCTAGTGCAGTCGGGTCGCGATTCATAAAACCTTACTGTGGCACACAAACATTGAAGAACAACGTACTTAAGATTCATGTTCAAAATATATACATCAACCATATGGATGTCATTAAATTAGAGTACTCTACCCTATTAATACTTACGAAATCTGCCACGAATGTTGCGTGGCCGCCGCTACCAAGGTGATGCACCGATCTTGCATCCAAGCACGCCTTTGTTGCATCCTTCTACTGCTTCCACTTGTCTGGAGTGGATATCGCCTCATCCTGGAGATTACTCCAGTCCTCTGTATCTAGCCACTCCGGCTTCGATTTGCCCTGCTTGACTGCTTCGCATGCATCAGGCCGCCTATGCGACTGATAGAGTCACGCATAAGTGTCATCATCCACCCTCTTGAAAATCTATCATTGCTAGAGGGTTGAGGGAACTCTCGATACAATGTATCAATTATGTACTCCTTACTGGCAACTGGAATCTCCTTCCACTTGTCTGTAATGTTGTGCCGAAATACTTGTTGGCACAACTCATGCATCCGAGAGATGAAAGCTTTTCCATCATCATTCATGTATAAATGGCCAGAGGCCTTATCTATGAGATACGAGTAACCTGCAAGATTTTGCAAATGGGTACTTTCATGATATTAATACAAATGTGTCAAACACAACTTGAATTGATAAGTGCTACTGCGAAAATCTTCATGCGAAAATACATACCTGGAGGAGTGGGTTTCGTGTACTTCTTGTCGGCCCTGGGAGTGATCGGTAGGGTGCATGAAGGAGTGGGAGCAGTAGACGTCTGCGCACCACCACCAGTAAAAGACGGTGTCGACTCCTTGGTGGCAGTGCGAGTGGGAGAGACTGCATCCGTGTCCCCACAACAGGAGCTACCTCCTCCTCGACCACATGACTCTGAAGCAAAGCAAGACCTGCGACTGCGTCTACTGGAGACCGAAGCATCGGACCGTCTAGATTCTGCCGATCGTGCTGAGGTGGAATGGAAAAGCTGTGCATCGGCTCTATCTCTGACCCATGTTAGCTGCTCGGGTGAGAAACGCGCTAGCATCGTGTCAATGTCGTCATCTGTAGAATCTGGATTCATCCTGCCGTCCGTGCCCAAATCCTAAACCGGCACATACAAGGCAAAATAAGTCAATTAGATAATGAATTGCAAGACATAATAAAACTAAGACTTAATTTGCAAGACTTCATTTTAAAATAATAAAAAAATTAGACAATACAAAACACCATACTCCAAAAACATACAAACTGTCCTAACCGATTTGCAAAAAGTAGCATTGCTGTAGTGGGAGGAACGTTTTGATCGAGTCACTTTTGTTTAGGGTTCCACAATCTCATCTCAACATAGCTCAGTATACACCAAGAGATCTATACAAAATTCTCCACAAAATGAGGACTCAGCTTCATTTTCAAAAAACCCATCCTCTTTCTCCTCTATCTCCATAGGTGAGATGTCTTGGTCCTCCAGGCAATTCATCCTAATTTCTTGTATGCCTTCTGTCATTGCCGCTATTAAAGGTGTCTCTTCTATGATCGGTACGAGGGTTCTAGCAAACACGGGGATACTCCTAGATGTCATGGGAATGACATACCACCATTGAGGTTGTTGCGGATTAGGGAAAAAGATGACCTGATCCATATTACGATTGGTATAAAAGTCCACTTTGAGATTGCTAAAGCGCATCAAGTATTAGGGACTCTTACCTACTCATAGTGATTTGGAAAAACAAATGTATCACTCAAATCGGTCCACTTCTTCGTTGAGTCAATCTCAACAAAGCCACTTGGCCCTCGCCGAACAGTTGCACCTACTCCTTCGAGAGTAACCTTGAACCATTGCACATCAAATATAGTCACGGAGAAACTTCGATAGTCCATTGCAAGGATACTCTGTAAACATCCGAAATACTCCATCTCTACAACTACACGATTTGGATCTGTGGCATATCGTCGGCTTTCCTGCTCAAACATTGCTACCCCTCCACAGTCCATTGTCGAGCGTAACTTGTCGATGTGCTCTACTCTGAAATGTCGTCCACGTGACCATGCTGCACTATGGACCTTATACTAGGAGAAGAACAAGTATATTAGTTGCGATTTGCAGTATAGATTGTAATTTCTTGGGATTGCATACCTTGGGATTGCATCCACATGAGAAGTCCCACTCTTCTTCAGTAACTGTTTCTCCATCTTGAGATGCTTTGGTTAGGGCCTCATGTAGCCATCTAGTGGACATCAATAGAGGCATCTCCTCTAAGCCCTTCGGATATCGAATGGGCCGTTGCCGCGTACTCTATCGAAAGTTAGATCTTGCAGACTCTCGCTCAGCGTGAGCATCCTCATACCGTTGCAGCCACTTCTCCATCGTAGCGCTATGCAGCATACAAAATCGGTTCACCTTGGACTCCATGGATGCATCCATCTTCTTCTCTATTCCGTTTCCCACTAGGACATCTCCATTCAAACGATCGTCCTCCTTAAGTGAACATATCAAGCCTTTGTCCCGGTCCACAGTGGACAACCACTCAGAAATGTACACCAAGGCCTCCGACACTAACCAACCTTTCAGCCATGCTACCCTCAGGACGAGCCCGTTGTGGCACAAATCTCTTTAAGGTCTTCATGAACCGTTCAAGGAAAAACATCCATCGGCTATGGACTGGACCTGCAACCTGCAATTCATCTACAATATGCACTAAAAGATGGGTTTGTATCGTGAGCATGCTAGTGGGAAGATACTTCTCCAAAAGACAAGCAGTCTCTACTGCCATGTATTTTGCGGATTCAATCGATGATGTGTGAATCTCTTTTTGGGAGACAAACTGGACCAACTCAGACAATTTGTAAATGGTTGTCTGTACCTCCGATGTCAGAGACCCCGCGATTGCGATCGGCAATACGAACTGTGAAAACCATGTAATTAATATTGTGTATAAACAAACGGAGATTCTCAAATCCAATATGCAGAATCATGCCATACGCAGCCTCATACCATACATACCTGACACCTCTTATGCCAATCATGGGATTTGAGTCCTATCAGTTGGTCATCCTTTGTGAATGTTGTCTTGAGAGAACGCATTAGGCCAGTCGGTGTGCGAAAGGACTTGATGTTTTCCTTTACTCATCGCACTTCATTGCCAAATAAAACCCAAGGAGCGTGCGACAATTGCACTTGACCGTCGACGCCACTTACAGGCCAATATGGTTCCATCTTTCCCACTGCTTTCAAATCCATCCTCGCTCCTAGTGTGTCTCACTGCCCAGTGAGGTGGTCCCATAGCAAGCTACCCACATTCTTAAAAATGTGCATGGGATCTAAAAGGTGGTTTATTTTCAGTTTTTTCCAATAAGTCAGCTCATAGAAAATTGAGAAGCGTCGCATTCCACTAGGAAGCGAGTCTTGGTCCACCATCCTGCGATCAAACCAGCTCAGTGCGTTCATTCTCGCATGAGGGCGACCAAGAAATCCTTCTCTCATGACATGACCCTTTGGCAAAAAAGCCCGATGTCCCTCAAATACCATCTTTTTCATAGATTTTGACATACGAGAATCCAACCTTGGTCCACACAGAGGACATGCATGGTAACCTGATATGACTAGCCCTGCAGAACACACATGTACAATGAGGCATGTCATAACACCAACATCGCTCAAAGAAAACTAGCAAAATAAGAAAACACGATTTACCAGAGCATTCTCCATAACCTGGAAAGTCATGCATGGTCCACATAAGAATTTCCCTTATAGTTGCGGATCGCCTACCAATATGTTTGCTCATGTCCTCCACTACAATTACCTCCCACAACTCCTTTAGCTCATCAATCAGTGGAGAGAGGTAGACATCCATATTCTTGATTTTGTATCGTCCAGGCACAAGCAAGCTGAGCAAAAGGTGTCCTTTATTGGTGGAAAGCCATGGCGGTATATTGTAATTAACAAGGACCACGGGCCATACACTATAGGAGGTGGAACGTAAACCAAAAGGATTTACCCCATCCATAGCAAGACCGAATCGTAGATTCCTCACCTCCTTTGCAAAGTCAGGGAAAGTCTCGTCAATGTGATGCCATGCTTCTGAGTCGGTTGGTGTACGTTGTACACCATCAGTGGATCGATTTTCCGCATGCCATGTAGTCAAATTTGCAAAACTCTTGGTCCGAAAAATGTGACGAACACGCAGTATCAGCGGAAAGTGCCTCAAAACCTTCTACGGAACAGTTTGTCCTTGCAAGTCATTTCGATACCTGTCCGCACCGCACTTGGGACATGTGGCCAACAATTCAAACTCTCCCCGGAAGAGAATACAATCATTGGGGCAAGCATGAATGCAATTATAATCCATGCCTAGCTTTCGCAGCACTTGTCTTGCATCGTCACGAGACTCAGGCATCGTGTTTTGGGTAGGAAAAATGTAAGATTTCAACGTTCTACAAATTGCAATGAAGCACGTTATTAGAGTACTACATAGCACATTTTAATGGCTTTCAATAAAGAATCATACACATCATAATATACCTGAATAGCTCTGTCACACTCGCATCGCTCCATCCATACTTTGTTTGTATGCTCAACAATGCAAGAAGTGTCTTCAAACGGGATACCCGACTCCCATCATACAATGGAATGGCAGCCTCCGCAATTAAAGGATCTTGGGATTCTGAGTCCGTTGAAAGCAATGATTCGATCATGTCCTCTAACTCGGGCTCCAAAAAAGCAGGAGGATCGTCCATGTCTCCAGCATTCTCACCCATAGAAGGGGGTTGAGAGTTATCACCTTCTATGAGACAGTTAGTTATCTTGGACGGCATTTGTATAGAGCGCGGACAAACCCATCTTATTGGACACAAGAGATCTGCGGACTGCAATGTATCGACATGGCCCTGACCCTATAAAGGACATTAAGGAGCTAACTTCTAAGATAACCCCAAATTGTTATACTTAAATCAATTACACGTCATATAGTAGGTAATGAGAGAGAACCTACCACAATCTCATAATTCAAGACTGCTTGGTCGATTATCTCAACTTGAAAATCTCCATACCATTGCACATGCTCTATGGACAAACGACGTTTCCAAAGAATGGCCAATTTGCATTGCGTGCATGGACAGGGGACATGTTGATTGAGCCAAGCCTCATGATCACCACCATGTTGGTCCTGAGTGCTAGACATCTTGACTATGATGTAATGGAATGATAATTTAATAACGATTCTATATTGTATATTGGGACCACTCCACTATATATATTTCAGGTCTTTTTTTTTTAATTTTCATACTTATCTCTTTGAGTTCGGCTCTAAACTTATCTATCTTTGAGGTCGGCTCTAAACTATGCTCACAGACATACATTTTTGTACCTACATTGCAAAGAATAAAAACCAACACAAGAAAAAATTTATTTCATGGGAGTGCCGGGCAGAGCTTTCTAGACATCCTTTCCGATGGACTGCTAAGACGTGTCCTGGATGATACTAGGGGACACGTTACAGTTGGTATCAGAGCCGACCAACAACGGAATTGTTTTTATGAGATCTCAATAAAATAAAGTAAAGAAATTGTTGCTGTCCAAACATTCCCTCATCTTCAATGCTGTCTTGCAGAACTATGAAGCGTGGAACAAGTTTTTGGTGTTTCGGGTCATGTTTATGACTGCAATGCATTCTCCGCTTTATAGACAAAGAATTGGGATGATGAACATCCTGGAGAAGATTTATAATCCATCACCTTTATACATTGAACGAAGATGGATGGGAACTTCAGGAATCTACTACATAGCTGCCCACCGATTCGCTTATCTACAGACCAACCTAAAGAGGATCAAGTGGTTGGAAGACTTGAAAGTCGTGAAGCTGTTCATTTTTGTGGAAGCTCACGTAAATTTGACTTTACATATTCAAGGTCGGAGGGTTGAAATGAACTCATATGTATATGAGAAAGTAACCCGTGTAATCCCAACCGACAGGATTAAAGTGTTGGGCCGCCATGAGAAGTATGGATTCCAATGAAAAGGGTATCCTGAACTTCCAATGAATTATCGATTCCTCAAGATCCATGACCCAAAACCCTACTATTACACAGTTCCTGTAGACAAATGCAATACAACGTTGTTCTCCCCAAACTGAATGTAATGATTGGATTATCATCACACGAGACGTTGTATAAGGCTACTCCCATGTAAATATAAATAAAGACTTATTTTATCAATATCTGGCTGTGCATCAGAGTTATTAAAAAGTTAAGTAGCTTCATGATTTACGAGATAGCTGAACTAAAGATAAGCTAACGTCAATTATCATATAATAACGTTAAGAAAACTTTTATCCAGGCACAACCCCAGGTACAGGTTCCAAATTTGCCCCCTACATCAAATACTGCTGTGACGCAGGAGAAGAAGTTCCTCCTCAAGCAGATAAAGCCACCCGAGTTTGACGGGAGAGGCAGATTCGTCCAGTCTGATGCTAAAATTTAGATTGAATCTATGGCGGATTACTTTGAAGCAGCTGGTACTGCACCTACCAATCAAGCCATGCTCGCCAAGTTAAAACTCACCGGCGAAGCCAGACTCTGGTGGAAACAATGGTGCAGGGATCAAGGGACTTCAGAGGGGTCCATTACCTGGGAGAAGTTAAAGAAAGCCGTGCAGGGGAGATATTTGCCACCTGCATATCGTACGCAGAAAATGAATGAGTTCTACGAGCTAAAACAGCTATGACTCACTCTAGACGCATACTACTCTAAATTCGTCTCACTTTTAAAGTATGCGCCACAGATGGACATGACACAGCAGGTGTCCAAATTTTGCGCGGGCTTAAATCCACCCGTAAATACCCATCTCGAATCTATGCGTCCATCAGATCTTTAGGATGCACTCATTCGAGCGGCACCTATAATTCAGGAGGTGCAAGCTAGACCAAGGGGTAATAAAACTTGGTCCTATAGTGACCCGAACAGAGGAGCATTCAGACCTCAAGTGAAGAGAGTTCAAGGTCACAATCAGGGACAAAGGAAGAAAGCAAGGACAAATAATGTCAACAACTTTGTTCCTACTCAAAATAATGGCCGAAACCTCCATTGTTTCCACTGCAACGAACCCGGTCACTTCAAGAGGCAATGTCCCAAGCTCAGCGGGGGACATCGTCAAACGCCTTTCCAAGGTGCAGGCCACGGTCAAGGAGCCGCCACTCGTGGAAGAGGAAGAACTGCCTGCATTGCCAATAGGCAAAGATGCGAAGAAGAAGATGAGGAAGATCCAACTATGGAAGCTGAATTCGAAAGAGCGACAGTTCATGCCGCTTTACACAAGAAAGGGCCGAATCGCCAGTTCGCGGTGATTCAGACACCGTCGGACTATCAAGGTAAAGGTTTCAAAACCTTGATTGATTGTGGCAGTACACATTCCTTTATCTCACCAGCATGTGCAAAAATATTAGGAATAGCCACAGTAGAAGCACCTACCCTGCTTGTGGAATTGGCAAACGGTCATGAGGTAACTTGTACCAGGCAAACTGCTAAGGTGGAATTCTTTCTAGGAGGAAATAAAACCTCAGTCAAATTCAGAGTCATGAATTTAGGTATCCATGAGTGTCTACTCGGGATGGATTGGCTTAAGCCTAATGACGCCCACATCCACTGTGGAAAGGGTCAAGTTTCCTTTCGAAACTCTGAAAGGGAGTTTGTCACAACTCAAGGTGAGTCAGGAGTGCCAAGAATCCAATTAGCCAAAGTATCTCGGATCATAAAAGGGGTTAGAAAAGGATTACCCGTTTACCTGATCAAACTCAACAAGTTAGATCAAAAGCAAGAGTCTCATGAAGGACCTTCTTGGCTAAAGGAATACGCTGACGTATTCCCTGAGGAATTGATTGAACTTTCGCCTCCAAGAGAAGTAGATCATGAGATTAGGCTAGTACCTGGAGCTGCACCAATTGCAAAGAGACCATATAGAATGTCCATACCAGAAGCAATTGAGTTGAAGGAACAGCTCAAGCAACTGTTGGATCAGGGTTACATCCGGCCTAGCAACTCACCATGGGGAGCTCCAGTACTATTCCAGAAAAAGAAAGATGGGACACTTCGACTATGTATTGATTACCGAGGGTTGAATCAATCAACAGTCAAGAACAAGTATCCTATTCCTAGAATTGATGAGCTTCTCGATCGTCTTCAAGGTGCAAAGATCTTCTCCAAGATTGATCTCAGGTCAGGTTATTATCAGATAAGGATCAAGGAAGAAGATATTCCAAAAACGGCCTTCAATACAAGATATGGGCACTTTGAGTTCTTGGTTATGTCATTCGGGCTTACAAATGCACCTGCCACCTTCAATAGATTAATGCACGATATTTTTAGACCATATCTTGATGATTTCGTACTTGTCTTCTTCGATGACACTTTAATCTATTCTAAACAGGAAGAAGATCATGAACCTCAACTTCGGATTGTCCTTGAGACAATGAGGTCTCATAAGCTGTATGCAAAAATGAAGAAGTGTGCATTCTTCAAGCGTCAGATTGAATATCTGGGACTCATAGTATCATCAGAGGGAATATCAGTAGACCCAGCCAAAGTCAGAGATGTGCTTGAATGGCCAATACCAGTATCCGTCAAAGAAATACGTAGCTTTCTTGGATTGATAGGATGGTATAGGGTCTTCATCAAAAACTATGCCTTGATTGCAGCACCTCTTACAGACTTACTAAAGAAGCAGACTTCTATTACATGGTCAACTTCCGAACAAAATAGCTTCGACAAATTGAAGCAAAGTTTGGTATCAACACCTATTCTAAAACTTCCTGACCTCAATAAGGAGTTCGAGGTAGTAACTGATGCTAGCATTCTTGCCTTGGGATGTGTACTTATGTAGGAAGGTCATCCAGTAGCATACTCTTCAAGGAAATTGAAGAGTCATGAAAAGAATTATGCCACACATGATTTGGAATTATTAGCTGTCATCCATGCTCTAAAGCTTTGGAGAAACTACCTGTTGGGTAACAGGTTTACTCTAGTAACCGATCATAAGAGTCTCAAATGGATTTTTACCTAGAACGAGATCAATATGAGGCAACGTCGGTGGATTGAAGTATTGGAGGAATATGATTTTGAAATCAAATACCGACCAGGGAAGGAGAATGTAGTTGCCAATGCACTCAGTCGCAAGGCATTCCTAAATTCCCTAATCCTGCAGAATCCATCAACGGCTAGATCTCTGGCTACAAAGGTATCTATGCCAAACAACCCTATACTTGAACTAGCTAGAGAGGAAGCATACCATGATTTGGCCTACCAAACAATGATAAAGAAAATATCTACCAAGGAGCAGAATCAGAAGTTGCAAGCTAAGTATCATGAATTTTCCATTGATAATGGACTTGTCTACTACAGAACAAGGCTGTGTATACCAGCAAGCCAGTCACTTAAGCAGAAAATATTATGGGAAGCTCATGATTCCCCTTTCGCACGACATCCTGGTTATGCAAAAACTCTTAGTGCAGTTAGGAAGAGCTACCATTGGGAGAGGCTTAAAGGTGACGTTCTCAAATATGTCACTGAATGTTTGTCTTGCCAACGTATCAAGGCCGAACATGTAATGATGCCAGGGAAACTGCAACCGCTTGACATTCCCCAAATGAAATGGGAATTCATCAGTATGGATTTTGTTGTGGGCTTACCCCAAATCCAAGGAGGATACAATTCCATTATGGTTGTGGTTGACATGCTTACCAAGGTTGCACACCTGCTTCCAGTAAAGACAAACTATAAAGCCTCCGACATTGCAAGATTGTTTATCAAGGAGATATTCAAGCTGCATGGGTTACCTAGAAGAATCATTAGCGATCGAGATTCTCTCTTCACATCACACTTCTGGAGAGCTATCTTTGAAGCTATTGGGACTCAACTCTGTTTTAGTACCGCCTACCATCCCCAAACAGATGGCCAAACAGAGCGAGTAAATCAAATCATTGAGGATATGCTTAGGGCATACTGCTGTCGAGAGCCGAAGAGGTGGATTCAATACTTGCCATTAGTTGAATTTGCCTACAATGCTTCTTACCAGCAGAGCATTCAAATGACCCCTTTCTAAGCATTGTATGGTCATCATTGTCGAAGTCCCCTAAACTTTTCTGATCCAACCCTAAGAGTTGAAGCTTCAAGTCAAATGTTGGAGGACATGGATGATCAAATAAGGTCAATAAGACAAGACATACAAGCGGCCAAGGATAGGCAAAAGGCATACGCAGATTTGAAACGTCAAGATAGAGTCTTCAAAGAAGGAGACATGGTCTTCATTCGTGTATGCCCTAAAAAGAGTTCTCTATCCCTAGGAGAATGCAAGAAGCTAAGTCCAAGGTATTGTGGGCCGTACAAAATCCTCAAATGCCTAGGACCCAACGCTTATAAATTGCAACTCCCTGACAACCTAAAGGTTCACAATGTATTCCATATCAGCCTATTGAAAAAATATGTACCCAACCCTAATCATGTACTTAATGACCAACAAATTGTAATGCCTAGTCAAGGAGTCCTTGAACTAAGGCCAGATAGGATCTTAGATGTTAGGGAGAGACAGTTAAGATCTAGAACCCTGAGAGAATGCCTCGTCCAGTGGAAAGATTATCCCGAAGAGGATGCCACTTGGATAGATGAAAACTCTCTCAACCATCAATATCCCCAGTTTATTTCGAGATGAGGACATCTCGATTCCTCCAAGGGGGGAGAGAATGTAATATTCCGCGTGAACTGTCTCCATAAAAACGAAATTGGATAATGAAATTTTTATTTAATTCCCCATATTTCCCCCCCCCCAGCCAACTGACGAGCTGGAGGGGGAGGGGAATACAAGGGATGAGTAAGCTCCTTGCTGGAGCTTCCTCATCACTAGTCGCCATGCGAGTCGACAGGTAGGGAGGGAGGATCCCCCTCCCCTCCACTATTTAAATAAGGGAGGCCGTCAGTTTGAGGAGGAAAAAAAAGGGGGGGGAAGGGGTGCCATCATGATTGTGGGGCCGCTGATATAGAGCCTGAGAGGAGGAAGCACTGGCATAGAGCTTACGGCCAACGTCGTCAGAATCGTGAGAGAGGGAGAAGTTAGGGAGGTCGCCGCCACTCCGCCTTGGGGAACCCTGAGCTGCTGCGCCAGTCAGCAGCTGCCTCCCAGCACGCCGCTTGCAGTCGCAGGCCCTGCCACCTGCCCATCACGCCGTCAGAAGCTTTTCCCCCCACGTGGCCCTTCCAGAAAGCTCCTTGGAAGGTTCGAAGGTGGGCTTCCTAAGCCCTTGTTTCCCCCCCCCCCCCCCCCCCCTCCCAGGTTTTTAAATCCCCCTAAGCCCCCTTGTTTCCCCTCCCGGTTTTAACCCCCCCCTAAGCCCTTGTTCCCCCCCTCGGGGTTTCAAAAAGCCCTTAGCCTTCCCATGGTTTTTGGAACCACACCCCCCCCTAGGATTTCAAATTCCCCCTTTCCCTTAAGCCCTTGTTTCCCCTCCCAGGTTTTAATTTTCCCCTAGGCCCTTGTTCTTTTTCCCCCCTCTTAGCTCTTTAGACTATTCAAGTCACACCCATAGGCCTACTTTGTCCTTAGGCTACCTTGTGGACTTCCATTATCTTGCATTAATTCCTTCACTCACTTTTTAAATCTTTTTGTGCAAGTGCTCTCTTAGTTGAGCTTTGTGTTCTTAGTCTTATCAAACAAGCCGGTGTCCACACACTCCCATGTCCTAAAAATCCAATTCATCATCATGGCCTCGTATGGTATCCCGTAAGGAAGAAATAGCCGTGAGATAAAAGATAGGGAGGGAAGTAGAGGGAGTGAAAAGAGGGAGTGAAGGAGGAAGAGTGGGAAAAAGGTAAAAGAAAAGGAAGGAGAAGATGGTGGAATTCCAAGAAGAAAAAGGAAAAGGCTATCTCACATTCGAACTACGATGCCGCCGAAGAAAGTACAAGGTGTAGCTGCGGGAGGGTCATCTCCCGGTATCCATGTGGATATCTCACCTCAAATCCAGGTTTTTTTCTTCTTGGTGTTAATTCGGTTTTAAGTTGATCATGCAAAGAAAAATTGTTAAGGATAGGATATATTTGTTTGAGTTATTTTTAACGAAGGAGTTAGCTTATGAATGACAATGTATACAACTTAGCTTTCTTCAAATTGCATCAAGCATTATAAATTACGAGCAAGATTAACCATTTACTATAGTAGTATATTTTAGTTAAATCCTAAGGTGTAGAAATTATATCTTGCACCATTAGTCTTATTCCTTTCGCAACGAATCATGGTAAATGGCTAATTTCATGAAAGGTTTCTTTCGATGCTCAATTTACTAGGGAGTTATCTTTGCTAGTTGCACATCTTAGCAAGGAAATTGTTGTTATTTGGCATGAGTTCATCTTTAAAGAAAACGGAAGTTAAATGTTAGGAATTAACAAGTATAAAAATTAGATATACGAACTCATTTGGAAAGAAAATGTAAAAGGGGACTGTTGGATGACACTCTATTAACACTTTTCCCCTGCTATTTGAGGACTTGGGACTAATAAAGTGTGTATACACCAATTTCTCAGCTAGGCCTTTTTGTCCCAAGGAGTATTGTCGCTCTTTGTATCACCTTGGCATTATGCTACATGCCAAATTAAACTGTATTGATTGGGAAAGTTAATTGTCACAAGGATAGTAAAACTGTGACAAGACGATTAAGATTACCTTCCAAAAGATAATCGAACCAATCTAAACATAGAAACATGCATACCCTAAACACTTGACTACTTTCCTTACCGTAGGGACAATAAATTCATAAAGATAAGAAACTAGGGTTTGTCCCTAAGCTTCTTAAATGAAGAAACCCTAGGCCTGACATACGTCAGCTTAAAGAATCTAAACAGATTATTCCATCGCAGGACTTGCGCAACATGTATGAAATCATTTTGTGATTGATTCACAAGGAGAAAAGGGAAAAAACCCTCATCAAGGACGGAAAATCCTTACACAAGTTATCTTGCAAAAGGACGTATTTTTGGATATCCTTCTAAATAAGAAAAGTTGTAAAATAGAAACTACCATATCTAAGGTACCTTAGGGTTAACCAAGTTGGGTATGCCCTACACCGGAATATAAGAGATCTTGCCAAGTTACAAGACACCTTGGGAACGAGTGCTGATACACTCAAAAAGGAAAGAACACTTCCTTAGCAGTTTGCCATACAACTGGGTTGATTAATGGAAATGTTTGTGCTTGCTAGAGATTTTAGGGCTCTGTTTGAATTATGAATTACAAATTAAATAAGTACATATACTTCAGGTTAAAGGCCTGAAGGGAGAGGCAGCTTCAGTTACCCCCGACTGCCTGCCTGACCCTAACCAAGGGGGTTGTTGACCGCGCCGGGAACGTGGACCGAACCCGCCACGAGAGGTCTTTCCGTTAAGCTCTACTTGGAGTAGGAGGACGCTTGGGTGCTAGCGGGGCTCTGGCCGTAAATCCCTTGCCTTCCGGGTCCTGCACAAGAGGCTAACGTGACTCGAGATTGGATCTCGAGCCCCGCATACTAGTTGACGGGCGGAAGCTTGGAATAGTGATCCCTGGAGATTACTGGTTAGCCTTCGGGCAGATTATGGACAAGCCTACGGGCGGAACTCCTTGTATTTCAAAGATAAAATGATGAAATGTTAAAAGAACTTGCTTGATATTGTTTTTCTATGTCACGTGATAAGATTACGTGAAGGAACCAGTGCTTAATAAGGTTAATTAAAGAAGCTGATTGTTATATGTCAAATTAATGTATTAGATAATTACATAACTAAAACAAACCGAGGAAAGTGCGGAGGATGGGCCATGGGTCCGTCCTACGGTTCGGTGGTCCCGGTTAGTCGGGAACTTTTCTAAAAAATCTCGAAGAACAACGGAATGATCATCATCATCAAAAAGAATAACGAGAATGATGACCTAGAGTTACGTCTTACCCAATTTACGCTGTTTTAGGGGAACGGAATGGGACTATGCCTTATTGCAGAGAGGTTGAGCTTTGCATCCCTCTCGTTTCCCATTCTCCTTGAACCAAGTGCAGCGTGAATCCGCTTCGGACTTGGCGTTTCTGCGTAAAGTAGTTCGCTCGGGTCTGACGCTAGTTGTTGTTAGCTAATGACCCATTAGGAAAACCCTAATTCCGGTCGATCCTAAGTGGGAACGGCCAGACGCGGGAAGAACTAGATCGCAAAACCCGTAACATTCCATAGGAGTGCCGGGCGGAGCTTTCTAGACATCCTTTCCGATGGACTGCTAAGACATGTCCTGGATGATACTAGGGGACACGTTACAGTATCTTGGATAAGTTGCAAGGAGCCAGTATCTTTAGTCTCATTGATGTCAAGAGCATCTTTCACTAGATACAGATAGCACCTGAAGATGTTCATAAGATAGCTTTTCATACAATATTTGGACTATACGAGTTTTTAGTCATGCCATTTGGTTTGACGAATGCACCCGCCACATTCAATTGAATGATGGAGAGAATTTTCAGACCTCACTCAAACTTCACAGGTGTCTTCTTTAATGACATTCCAATATTTTCACGGTCTGAAGAAGAGCATAGAAAGCATCTATCTATTGTTTTTCAAGAGCTTTTCAAGCATAGACTACAGGTCAATGCTAAGAAGAATGATTTCGGAAATTCATTACTTGGGCCATATTGTTTCTCACAATTTGGTGAGAATGGATCTTGAGAAGATTGGAGCCATTGTTGATTGGCCTACACCTACTTTTGTACATGAAGTTAGAAGTTTCTTGGGCCTATGTTCATACTACAGGAGGTTCATACGAGGTTTTGTATACATTGCATCTCCTCTACATGACCTTACTAAGAGGCGAATGCCTTTTTGCTGGGGATCAAGGCAACTATAAGCCTTTGAAAGAATCAAGTTTCTTGTGACTCAAGAACCAATTCTCATAGTTCCAAATCTTCAAAAATCTTTTGAAGTTCAGTGCGATGCTTTTGGGGATCGCATTGGAGCTGTGCTTAACCAAGAGCATCATGCAGTAGCATTTGAGAGCCGATGCCTCAAGGATCATGAGCTACATGCTCCAATATATGAGAAAGAGCTTATGGTAGTGGTACATGCTCTTCAAGTATGGAAACACTATTTACTTGGTGCAGATTTTGTTATTAAAATTGATCACCGAAGTTTAAGATACTTCCTCACTCAGAAGAAGCTCTCAAAGAAATAGATGTGTTGGGCAAATTTCTTATCTATGTTTCATGTTCAAATCCTTCATACATCTGGAACTAAGAATGTGGTAGCATATGCTCTATCACTGCGACCTCAAGTGAATGCAATCACAATTGTTTACCATAATGAGTTCATGGATTTACCCAAAATGTAGGTAGCTAATTCCGACTTCTCAACCATATGGGATCTGCTTAACTCGGGTCTGTCAATTACACCTTACTCAATTCGAGATGGTTATTTGTATCATCATCAAGAAATTTGTGTAGCACTACCATTGCAACACAAGGTAATGGATGAATCACATGCATCTCCATATGCTGGACATAGGGGTATTCTACCCACTACTCAAGCATTTTGGAAAGATATTTCTTTTGGCCCACTCTTAGAGCTGACATTGAAAGATATGTCTGCGAGTGCAAGATATGCCAAAAAGTAAAGTATGACAGGCATAAACTACCTGGTCTATTGAAGCCATTACCTATTCCCAATGAGCCTTGGGAAAATATAGCTATGGACTTTATCATGGAGCTTCCTCCACAGACAAGCAGGAAACAATGCAAGCTGGACTATCATTGATAGATTTAGTAAGCAAGCTCACTTTATACCTATGCGAAAGACAATCAAAGCCAATCATATGGCTAAGATAGTCATTGCTCATATTTTCAAGCATCATGGCATGCCTAAGTTCGTTATAAGTGATCAAGATCCTTGCATGACCAGCCTCTTTTGGCAAGCTCTCTTGGAGAACCTCGGGACAAAGTTAAAGTTTTCATCCTCTTATCATCCTCAAACGGATGGGAGAGTGAAAGTGCTAATTCTAGTATTCTGGACCTTTTGAAATCCTATGTCTTTGATAATCAAAGAGAATGGGAAAAGTATTTACCTTTAGTACAGTTTGCATACAATAATACGGTGCACTCTAGTACTGGTAAGGCACCCTTTGAGATCATCTATGGTAAGCCTCATTTACCACCCATTCTTCTTACGAAGGATAAGATCTTTGCAGCAAATGACTTTGTTAGAGACATTGATAAAACTTTCACTCAAGTAAAAGTTGTTATCCAAAGGACACAAGAGAAGCATAAACGCGAAGCTGATAAGCATCGTCGTAAGTTAGATCTCAAGTTGGGACAATATGTTCTTCTGAATTTTGAGAAGCTCGCTTGAAGAAGCAGAAAGGTCAAAAGGGTAAATTGGTTAAGCTTTCTAATTGCTATTATGGCCCTTTCAAGTTCACATATAAGATAAACTATGTGACTTTTTGTTTGGACCTACCAAGTCATTGAAACATTCATAATGCTTTCCATATAAGTTTGCTACGTCCCTATATTGGAGAACCTCCAATGGAACCAATCAAGGAAGATTTACATGACATAGAAGAAACAGAAGAGTTCCTTGTGCCTGAAAGAAGTTTACACTATCAAGACAATACTGTAAGGTCAAGTAAGGTATTATGGAAGTATCTAGTTAAGTTTAAGAATTATCCCCCATTGGACACTCAGTTTATGACTGAGAGAGAACTACAAGACTTTCCAAATCTTCTTAAGGACTATGTATCCCCTCTACACTTGAGGTCAACTGTTTCGAAGCCAGAGGGATGTCACTAAATTGATTGCTTATTACACATTCTCTATTATAAAAATTTATGTCAATAAATTAATGACTCACTTTTCTTTAAGTGTTGATGATGATCTAGTATGGCCATGAGACCATTTAGAGACCATCATTCCTAGTGTATCACTTAATGGGGTTATCACAGCACTGTGACGAGGATATCTAGTACAGGCAGTACAAGTTATGAAGGGGGAAAGAAGTGTCTGTCAAGTGTAAGATTATACACAAGAACCAAGGAGTTACACATAAATGAAGATGGATTAAGTTCTAAGAAGAGGAACTACATTAGCATTGTGTCTATGTATTTATGTGTGCATCCGGGGACACCTGGGAACATTTACTTGTGTGTAATGAGAATTGCATTCATTTGGGATCATCCTCTCCCTTACAAGTCAAGGTTTAAGGTCTTTTCTTTCATTAATAAAGACAAGAGATGGAATTCTCTCACTAAGAAAGATGAGAGACGTGATCCTTTGGTAGTGAGGACATAAGTGATTTTCTCTTTCTAAGGTCTAAAACGACACAAGATTTTGTGTGGAATTCAATTTTAAGTTTGAGGCCCAATGCAATTTAATGAACTCTCCTTAAGGTGGTTGCATGGATCACAAGTTAAGAGTATAGTTTAAAAAGTTGTTTTTTTTTTTAAAGACACAGTGAATCTATTTTTAAAATATCTCGTGATAGAAAGATGATCTCTCAAAATGGCCCATGAAAGTTATCGAAAACAACGAGATCTACAACTTTTGTGTTGGACATTTTTTCATCCCAGCAACACACAGAGAGATATCTTGAAATTGGTGTTGCAGAGTAGGTCTTGGAACAGCCACATCTTGCATGAAGATCAACTCAACAAGAAGAGAAGCTCTTGAAATCCTATAAAAGATGAGGCTCTCCTTGGGTGTGAGAGAGGTAAAGGAAGCATCACTTTGCATGCATCCAAGAGGAGAAGAGAAGGTGCAAGTGCTACGGAAGATCTGCTGGAATCAAGTTCCAAGAGGAGAAGGGAAGGTGCAAGAACTACGGAAGCTTTGCTGAAATCAAGTTCCAAGAGGACAGGAGAAGGTGCAAGTGTTGCAAAAGATTTACTGAAATTAAGTTCCAAGAGGAGAGCCCTACACATATTGTGTAGGATAGAAGGAGACTCAAGGATGATCAAATGGTGCCAACTTCCAAGATGTCCAGGTGTTAGTCGGTTGTCTACCATGCAAGGAACTATGATCTTGTTTCCAAGATCTACAAGTAAGAACTGGTTTATGTGTAATGGAGGAGCTTGCTCCTTGTCAATAATATAACTCCACAAGGGGGGGATTGGCCCATCTTCTAGTCCCTAGTGTGTTATCAATTTCTCTCTCTCTCTCTCTCTCTCTCTCTCTCTCTCTCTCTCTCTCTCTCTCTCTCTCTCTCTCTCTCTACACCTTTCTTTTCTCTCATCTGTTCTCTCTCTGCCCCAGCATAATATTCACCATATATATTTTAAGTATATAAGAAATTCGAGATTGTATCTAAGATCTTATAACACATAGCGTGTATCTAAGAACTAGTACCAATTCTTAAAGAATGGAAAATTATTTTAAATATTGCACAAATCTTGATTGCTTGAGGGGACTCATATTTACGGAGACTAAATAGCACCTACTATGGGGAGAAAATGTGTGGTAACAAGAAACCCTTTCAATCTAGAATCCTTTAGTTAGCCACATTTTGAATATGCCCTCTATTATATAATTGGCATTACCTTTTCAAATTATTATGAGCCACACAAACATAAATTCTTAAATAACATTGTTCTAAACAGGAGACAATGAAATAAAAAGACAATATGCAATAAGGATTTGTATGCATAGGTTGGCATGCATATCACACATGTACTTTATAATAGTGGTTATTTGTGTGGCTAGAACCTTTTGAAGAACATGTGATCGACTATGGAGAGACCCTAGCAAGACCAAAACATGTTCTTTTGGATAGAAAACCTACCAAGAAATGTGGAAAGAACAACTAACAACACCTAGAAAAATCCAAAACAGATCCATACAAAACCTACCAATGAATGAGAAAAGAATAGCCAACAATGCCTCTAGCAAAGTCCAAACATATCCTATGAGCTAGGTTTATTCCATGGAAGTTTATTCCAAATTATTGAAAAGAGATCGATTTTGCAAATAACATTTTTTAAAAGCTACTATGGTATTGACTCTCTCTCTCCATCTCTCTCTCTCCCCCTCCCTCCAGGCTCCCTTCCTCTCTCCCCCTCCCTCCAGGCTCCCTTCCTCTCTCTCTCTCCCCCTCCCTCTAGGCTCCCTTCCTCTCTCTCTCTCCCCCTCCCTCTAGGCTCCCTTCCTCTCTCTCTCTCCCCCTCCCTCTAGGCTCCCTTCCTCTCTCTCTCTCTCTCTCTCTCTCTCTCTCTCTCTCTCTCTCTCTCTCTCTCTCTCTCTCTCTCTCTCTCTCTCTCTCTCTCTCTCTCTCTCTCTCTCTCTCTCTCTCTCTCTCTCTCTCTCTCTCTCTCTCATGATCATTTTGAAAGTGTAGTCATATGCATGTTTTTCATAAACTTCTTTAATATTTTACATTTGACTTCCATGAATTGGAGTTAATTGCCACCTTCCATATATGAAAGTGTCACTTGGAGATTGTACTAGTGTAGCACAACATTACCATATTGTTTGGTCTCTATGGTAAAAGGTTAGGAATAGGGTTAACTAAAATTGGGACAAATTCCATGTTTGTATGCAATGATATTGTATGATCAAGTTCTTCAAAAATAAATTTGGCAATGACTTTTTTTATGTGCATAGACATAAACTCATGAGAAAGGGTATAGTGACAGTATTCCATACCACAATCTTGTAGCACATTAAGCTACGGGTCCACTATCAACTCTACCTACGTGTGGTTGTTGCCTTACTGTTGCACTCCATGTTCAATCACATTCTCAGCTTGAATCATGAACTTACGGGTGGTGCAACTCTTAGGACCCATCTCATACACATGTCAAATCAAC
This sequence comes from Lygodium microphyllum, assembly GCF_053477565.2. NCBI lineage: Eukaryota > Viridiplantae > Streptophyta > Polypodiopsida > Schizaeales > Lygodiaceae > Lygodium > Lygodium microphyllum. Next base: position 108,153,014 of record NC_141135.1, read on the forward strand.
TTGTGGAGATGTTGAAGGAGTGTTGAAGAGCATGTGTTCTCATGTGGTCACCATTTGGCTACACAACTATAGTACTCATGCCACTAAACATGTCCATACCCAATGCTTTTGGATGCCTCACTCATGCAACCTCCGCAAACATTCCAAGAGCTCCAATGGCCCTTGCCTATAACTCTTGGCTCCCATCACATCTAAGCAGTTCTATTGTCTACAATTGACAACTCTATCACTACATAAGTGGAAGACATTATTCTAGACCCCTTTTTGGTATGAAAATCCTAGCTAGTTTTATGAATTAATAATATCCTTATGTAAAAATTACACACACGGAATATAGATACTCTTTTATGAATAAATTTATGTGTTTTAAAATTTTTCCTTCTTTGAATGTATATATGTAAGACTATCTTTTTAAAAAATCCCTTCTTTTGAACTCACGTGATGCACATTTTTATACATAGTAACTTACCCGAGATCTTGCACAAGGAGAACTCTCATGTCCCAAATTTGTACTTGCATTTTCTACACTACCTTGCACTTAGTGGTAAGGTGGAGATATCTAATAGGATTTGGATCATCTTGCCCCTAGTGCCAAGGTTGAGTGCATCAAAGAAACCAAAAAATCTCACCCTCAAGTCAAGGCATAAGTTAAACTATATTGCACAAGGAGAACTAACATGCCTTGAATTTGTATCCATATTCTTTAAACTATCTTGCACTTAGTGTTTGGCTTGAGATATCCAACAAGACCTTGAATAGCTTGCCCCTAGTTTAGGGATTGAGTGGATGAAAGAAAGAAAATAATCTTGCCCCTAGTACTAGGCTAGAGATATGCAGTAAGATTTGGAACATATTTCCCCTAGTACTAGGCTCAAGTGCATCAAACAGAGCAAATACTCTCGCCCTCAGGTCAAGAAATTAGGGCATGGCCAAACTCTTCACCAAGGAGATCTTCAAGAGAGAGATAACTATGTTGCACAAGGATTACTCCCATGTCCAAAATTTGTATCAATTTTCTCTAAACTATCTTGCATTTAGTGCATGGCTAAAGATATCCAACAAGACTTCAAACAACCTTTTCCTAGAGTGGATGAAAGGGAGGAAGAAATCTTACCCTCTGCCCTAGGCATGATCATAGTGCCAAGCTATCCACCAAGGAGATCTCCAAGATAGAGATACTATCTTACAAAAGAACTCTCATGTCGTAAATTTGTATTGATATTTTCTACACTATCTTTCACTCAGTGCTAGGCTAGAGATATCCAACAAGATTTGGAAAACCTTGCCCCTAGTTCCATGCTTGTGTGCATCAAAGAGAAGAAACATTTGCACCCTCAAGTCCAGGCATGAGCGCACGTCCAAGCTTTGCAACAAGAATATCTCCATGAGAGAGGTAACTATATTGCACAAGGAGAGCTTCCATTTCCTCTTTTTGTATTGTGCTTGTCTAAACTATATTGCACTCAGGGTTGGCTAGAGATATCTAGCAAGACTTCAAAAAATTTTCCTCTAGTTCCAAGATTGAGTGCATCAGAGAGAGGAAACAATATCACCCTTAGGTCTAGGCACAACCATAGGGCCAACTTGGTGCAACAAAGAGAGAAAATGATCTCATCCTCAGGTCCATGCATGAGTGTAGGGCCCAAGCTCTGCGTAAGGAAGTATCCAAGAGAGATAACCATCTTGAACAAGAAGAAATCCCATATCCTAAACTTGTATTGGTCTTCTCTATAGGGTCTCTAAACTACCTTGCATTGACTGCTTGGCTAGAGATATACAACAAGGCTTGGAATAACTTTCCCCTATTATAGGGCTTGAGTTCATCAAAGAGAGAAAGCAATCTCATCCTCAGGTCCAAGAAAAATCTTGTCTCCTAAATTCTTAGTGGTCTTATCTAAATAATGTTACACTCAATGCTTGGCTAGAGATATTGAGCAAGACTTTGAATAAATTGCCCCTAGTGTGGGCTTGAGCTCATCAAAGAGAGGAAACAATCTCACCCTCAACTCTTGAACAAGGAGAGGAAATAGTCATAGTGCCAATATCTACACCAACGAAATCTCCAAAAGATAGAGATAACTATGATGCATAAAGAGAAGTTCCATGTCCCAAATTCATATTGGTATTCTCTAAAATATCTTATACTTAGTTCCACACTAGAGATATCTAATGAGATTTGGAAAACCTTGCCACTAGTTCCATGCTTGAGTGCATCAAAGAGAGGAGACAATCTCGCCCTCAAGTCTAGGCATGAGTACACAGCCAAGCTCTACAACAAGGAGATCTCTATAAGAGAGATAGCTATCTCGCACAAGGATAACTACCATGTTCTCAATTTGTATCAGTATTATCTAAACTATCTTACACTCAATGCTTAACTATAGATATCCAACAAGACTTCCAACAAATTTTTCCTACTAGCAATATTGAGTGCATCAAAGAGAGAAAACATTCTCACCCTTAGGTTAAGGCATGATTGTAAGGCCAAGCTCTTCACCACAACGAGGTCTCCAAGAGAGAGATAACTATATTGTACAAGGAGAACTCTCATTTCCTAAAGTTTTATTGATATTCTCTAAACTATCTTGCAGTTAATGCTTGGCTAGACATATCCAACAAGACTTCAAGAAACTTGCCCCTAGTGCAAAGATTGAGTGAATAAAAGAGAGGCAACAATCTCACCTTATGCTTAGGCACGATCGCATTGCCAAGCTTGGCACCAAGCAGATCTCCAAGATAGAGATAACTATCTTATGCAAGTAGAGCTCCTATGTCCTGAATTTGTATTGGTATTTTCTAAACTATCTTGCACTGAGTGCGAAGCTAGAGATATCCATAAGAACTAGGAAATTGTGTCCCTAGTTCCATGCTTGAGTGCATCAAAGAGAGAAAACATACTTACCCTCAAGTCTAGGCATGAGCGCACTGCCAAGATTTGCAACAAGGAGATATCCATGAGAAAGATAAATATATTATATAAGGAGAACTACCATGTCGTGAATTTGTATTGGTCATATCTAAACTATCTTGCGCTCTATTCTTGGCTAGAGATATACCGTAGGACATTGAACAGGTTTCTTGAGTGCATCAGAGAGAGGAATCAATATCACCCTTAGGTCTAGGCATAAGCGTAGGACCAAGTAGGTGCAACAAGAGAGAAAATAATCTCACCCTCCTTTCTATGCATGAGTGTAGGGTCAAGCTCTATGCCAAGGAAATCTCTAAGAGAGAGAGAGAACCAACTTGAACAAGGAGAAATCCCGTATCCTAAATTTGTATTGATGTTCTCTAAAATACCTTGCACACTATGCTTCATTAGAGGTATCCAACAAGACTTCAAATAACTTGCCCCTAGTGTAAGACTTGAGTTCATCAAAGAGAGAAAGTAATCTCATCCTCATGTCTAGGAAACATCCCATCTCTTGAATTTGTATCAGTCTTCTCTAAACAACCTTGCAATTAGTGCTTGACTAGAGATATCCAACAAGACTTCAAATAACTTGCCCCTAGTGTAGGGCTTGAGCTCATGAAAGAGAGGAAACAATCTCATCCTGAGCTCTTGAACAAGGAGAGGAAAAATTTGCAGTTTCAAGCTCTACAAGGAGATCTCTAAGATATAGATAACTATCTTGCACAATGAGAATACCCATGTCCCGAATTTGTATTGATATTTTCTAAAATATGTTGTACTTAGTGCACCCTCAAGTCCACACATGAGTGTAGAGCCAAGCTTTGCAACAAGCAGATCTCCATGAGAGAGATAAATATCTTGCGTGTTTTCAATTCGTACGGGTATTGTCTAAACTATGTTGCACTCAATGCTTGGCTATAGATATCCAACAAGACTTCGAATAATTTCCCCCCTCATATGATTGAGTGTGTCAAAGAGAGGAAACAATCTCACCCTTAGGTGGAATAAAATGCCAACCTAGTGCATCAAAAAGAGAAAATAATCTCACCCTTAGGTGGAATACAGGGCCAAGCTAGTGCATCAAAGAGAGAAAATAATCTCACCCTCATGTCCATGTATGAGTGTAGGGCCAACTCTATGCCAAGGAGATATCAAAGAGGGAGATAACTATCATGCACAATAAGAAATTTCGAGTTTTGAATTTGGATCGGTCTTCTCTTGGCTAGAGATATCAAATGAAACATCAAAATAACTTTTCCCTAGCGGCCCTAATAGCTACACCTCTCACTAATTTGTTGAAAAAGTAAACTGCTATTGTGTGGATGCCCATTGAGCAATCCAATTTTGAGCAGCTCAAGAAAAGTTTGGTAATAGCATCCATTGTAAAGCTACCTAACCGAGTTAAAAAAAGAGAGGAAAGAATCTCACCCTCAGGTCTAGGCATGAGCACAATGCAAAGCTCCACACCAACAAGATCTCCAAGGGGGAGGTAACTAGAAATCATGTGTCCTGAATTTGTACCAATGTTCTCTAAACTATATTACACTTAAAACCAAGCTAGATATATCCAACAAGTTCTAGAAGATCTTGCCCCTAGTTCCAATATTCAATGCATCAAAGAGAGGAAAAAATATCACCTTCAAGTCCAAGCATGAGAGTAGAGGCAACCTTATGTATTAAAAAGGAGACAATCTCACCCTTAGGTCAAGGCATGAGCACAGGGACAAGCATTACACCAAGAAGATTCCCAAGAGAGACATACTTGTATTGAACAAGGAGAACTCCTATGTCCTTAATCTGTATCACTATTCTCTAAAGTATATTGGACTCTCAATGACAAACTAGAGATATCCAACAAGACTAAGAACATCTTGCTCCTAGTGCCATGCTTGAGTGGATGAAGGAGAGAAAAGAATCTCACCCTGAGACCCATGAATAATTGTAGTGCCAAGCTATGCACCAAGGAGATCTCCAAGATAGAGATAACTATCATGCACAAGGAGAAATCCCATGTCACAAATTTGCATCGGTATTTTTCTAAACTATCTTGCACTTAGTGCCAGGCTAGAGATATCCAACAAGATTAAGAACATATTGCCCCTAGTTCCACGCTTGGGTGCATCAAAGAGAGGAAACATTCTCACCCTCAATTTTGGGCATGAGAGCATGGCCAAGATTTGCAATAAGGAGATCAAGATAGAGATTATTATCTTGCACAAGAAGAACTTCCATGTCTTGAATTTGTATCGATATTGTCTAAACTATCTTGCACTCAATAATTGGCTATAGACATCTAGCAAGACTTCAAATAGCTTTCCCCTATTGCTAGGATCAACTGCATAAAAGAGAGGAAAAAATCTCACCCTTAGGTCCATGCATGAATGCATGGCTAGGGCTGGTGCATCAAAGAGAGAAATTAATCTCACCCTTGTGTCCATGCATGAGTGCATGGCCAAGCTTTATGCCGAGGAGATCTCCAAGAGAGAGATAACTATATTGCACATTTCCATGTCCTCAATCTGTATTATTCTTCTCTAAGCTATCTTGCAGTTAGTGCTTGGCTAGAGATGTCCAACAAGACTTTGAATAGCTTGCCCCTAGTGCAAGGCTTGAATTCATTAAAGAGAGGAAACAATCTCACTCTTACATCCAGAAATGAGATCTCCAAGAGAGATAACTTCAACTCCCATGTCTTGAATTTGTATCAATGTTCTCTAAAATATCTTGCATACAATGCCACACTAGAGATGTCCAAAAAGATCTAGAAGATATTTCCCCTTGTACACAATTAAGTGCATCAAGGAGAGGAAAGAATCTTGCCCTCAAGTCCAAGCATGAGTGCAACACCAAGCTCTGCAATAGGATATCTCCAAGAAATAGATAACTATCTTACACAAGGGGACTCCCATGCCTTGAATTTGTATTAGTGTAATATAAGCTATCTTGCACTCAAAGACATGTTAGAGACACTCAACAAGAATTATAACATCTTGTCTCTAGTGCATCAAACAAGCGAAATGATCTCACCCTCAAGTATAAGCATGAGAGTAGATATGAGCTCTCACATCAAAGAGGAAACAATCTCACCCTTAGGTCTAGGCATAAGCGCAAGGCCAAGCACTGAACCTAGGAGATCATATCATGTCTTGAATTTGTATCACACTTCTCTAAACTATGTCTTCCTATGAGACACGGCTAGAGATATCCAACAAGACTTGGAACATCTTGCCCCTAGTGCCACACTTGAGTGGATGAAAGAGAGGAAACAATTTCACCCTCAAGTGGTCTAGGCATGAGCCTAGGGCCACAAGATTTGCACCAAGGAGATTTCTAAGAGTGAGATAACTATCTTGCACAAGGAGAACTTCCATGTCTTGAATTTGTAGAGGTATTTTCTAAACTAACTTGCACTTAATGCCAGGCTAGATATATCCAATAATATTTAGATCATCTTGCCCCTACTGCTAGGCTTGAGTGCATCAAATAGAATAAACAATCTCACCCTTAGGCTGAGGCATGAGTAGAGGGCCAATCTCTTCACCAAGGAGATATCTAACAAAGAGATTACTATATTGCATAATAAGAAATTACATGTCCTAAATCTGTATTAATATTCTCTAAAGTAATTGCACTAAACGCTTGGCTAGAGATATCCAACAAGACTTCAAATAGCTTGCACCTAATATAGGGCTTGAGTGGATGAAAGAGAGGAAACAATGTCACACTCATTCTTAGGAAAGATCATAGTGCAACTCTCTACACCAAGGAGATCTCCAAGATAGAGATCACTCTCTTGCACAAGGAGAACTCCCATATCCTAAATTTCTATTGGTATTTTCTAAGCTATCTTGCACTCACTACAAGGCTAGAGATATCCAACAAGATCTATAGAATCTTGGCCCTAATTCCATTATTGAGTGTATCAAAGAGAGGAAATATTATCACCCTTAAGTCTAAGCATAAACACATAGCCAAGCTCTACAACAAGGAGATCTCCATGAGAGAGATAACTATCTTGCAAAAGGAGAACTACCATATCCTAAATTTGTAACAATCTTATCTAAACTATCTTGGACTCAGTGCTTGGCTACAAATATCTAGTAAGATATTGAACAACTTTCCCCTACTACCAAGATTATGTGCATCAAAGAGAGGAAACAATCTCATCCTTAGGCCTAAGCATGAGTGCAAGACCAAGTTGCTACATCAAAGAGAGAAAATAATCTCACCCTTATGTCCGTGCATGAGCCTTGTGTAAGTTACTCATGAATATATATATGTATCATGTGGATTCAAAATAAGGTATTGTTAACATATTATTTTTGTGCATTTTTTACATAGAGAATGGTGTAATATAAAGGGATTATTTACAAATTGAATAGAAAAAGGTTATGTTTTATTCAAGAAAATTTCACACACAATGATATTTATAAATAGGCCTTGAACGCACGTGATGTAGAGGATATACATATAGTAACTTCCTCGAGACATGAGCATAGGACCAAGCTCTACGCTAAGGAGATCTCCAAGAGAGAGATAACTATCTTGAATAAGGAGAAATCCCATGTCCTAAATTTGTGTCAATCTTCTCTAAATTATATTGCACTTAGTGCTTTACTAGAGATATCCAACAAGACTTTGAATAACTTGCCCCTAGCACAAGGCTTGAGCTCATCAAAGAGAGGACACAATCTCACCCTCATGTTCAAGCATGAGCATAAGGCTAGGCTCTATACCAAGGAGATCTCCAAGAGAGATATAACTAGTGCTCCCATGTCTTGAATTTGTATTAGTGTTCTCTAAACTATATTGCACTCAATGCCAACCTAGAGATATCAAACAAGATTTGGATGATCTACCCCTAGTGCTTGAGTGCATCAAAGGTAGGAAACAATCTTACCCTTAAGTTCACACATGAGTCCACAACCAAGCTCTACAACAAGGATATCTCTAAGAGAGAGATAATTTTCTTGCACAAGGTGTTTCTTGAATTTTTATATATGTTATCTAAACTATCTTACACTCAAAGCCATGTTAGGGATATTCAACAAGAACTATAAGATCTTGCCTCTACTACATCAAAGAGAGAAAACAATCTCACCCTCATGTCTAAGCATGAGAGTAGAGCTAAGCTCCTACATGAAAGAGGGAACAATCTCACCCTCAAGTCAAGGTATGAGTCCTGAGGGGTGGACCTATAAGAAATCATCTATATAAGGTGCGTTCAAAGGATATTAAGAAATACCATTTCTTAACATCCTATAAGGCCATAAAATCACCCCTTTTACCTTGCTAAACTTACATGATTTTTTAACGGTATAATTAAAAAAACCTTTCTTATCTATAATCATGTAATTTTTACTAAATAAAATACCCTTCCCTTTGAACTCACATGGTATCTTACATATTCTGTAAGATGAACTCCCTAGGGCACAAGTGCAGGGACAAGAACTACACCAAGGAGATCTCCAAGAGAAAGATGACTATGTTGTATAAGGAGAATTCCCATGTATTGAATTTGTATTACTATTCTCTAAAATATCTTGCATTCAGTGCCAAGTCAGAGATATCCAATGAGACTTGGAACATCATGCTCTAGGCACGAGTGCAATGCCAAGCTCTATGTCAAGAAGATCTCCAAGAGAGAGATAAATATCTTGAACAAGGAGAACTTTCACGTCCCAAATTTGTACTAGTATATTCTAAACTAACTTGCACTCAACTCTAGACTGGAGATATGCAATAAGATTTGGAGCATCTTTCCCCTACTACCACACCTCGTATAGGGCTTGAGTGCATTAAAAAAGAGAAAACAATCTCACCCTCAAGTTGAGTCATGAGTGCAAGGCCAAGCTCTCCACCAAGGAGATCTCCAAGAGAGAGATAGCTATATTACACAAGGACAACTCCCATGTCCTAAGTTTGTATCGATATTCTCTAAAGTATCTTACACTTAGTGCTTAACCCAAAAAGACTTCAAACAGCTCGTCCCTAGTGTAGGGCTTGAGTGGATGAAAGAGAGGAAGCAATCTCACCCTCAAGCCCATGCATGATTGTAGTGCCAAGCTTTGCACCAAGGAGATCTCCAAGATAGAGATATCTATCTCACATAAGGCAAAATCTCATGTCCTGAATTTGTATTGGTATTTTCTAAACCATCTTGTACTCAGTACCAAGAACACCATATTAGAGAATTGGGGAATCTCCCAAGTCTCACTTTCAAATAAGGGGTAAAAATTTGGCCATGTGGCTAAATCTTAACCCGTGCTTCAAAGTGGGACTTGGAAACACAATCTATATAGTAATTAGGGTAGACTCCACTTTCAAGTAAGGGGACAAGATTTGACCACACAAAATATTAACTATATTGGGAATTCCCAAACTATATGAGAATTCCCAAAATCCCTAATATAGTGTTCAAGCTTAAAATATCCAATAAGATCTGTAACATCTTGCCCCTAGTGCCATGCTTGAGTGCATCAATGAGAGGAAACAATCTCACCCTCAGGTCCAAGTATGAGTGTAGGGCCAACATCTACCCTAAGGAGATCTCCAAGAGAGAGATAACTATCTTGCACAAGGAGAACTCCAATTTCTTGAATTTTTATCGGTGTTCTCAAACCTATCTTCCACTGAGTGCCATAATGGAGACATCCAATAAGATCTGGAACATCCTATTGGTAGTGCCAGTGCTAGTGCATGAAAGAGAGAAGAGAATTTCATCCTTAGGTTGGAGCATGACAATAGGACCATGCTCGTGCATTAAAGGGAGGAAACAATCTCACCCTCAAATCCACACATGAGAGAAAGGCCAAACTCTATATCAAAGAGATCTCAAACAGAGAGAGAACTATCTTACACTAGGTGAACTCCCATGTCCTGAATTTGTATCGGTATTCTCTAAACTATTCTCTACTTAGTGGCAAGCAAGAGATATCCAATAAGATTTGGAATATCTTGACCCTACTTCCAAGCTTGAACATATCAAAGAGAGGCAAAACTCTCACCCTCAGGTCAAGGCATGAGTGTAGGGCCATGCTACTCAATCAAAGAGAGCAAAAAATCTCATGCTTATGTCCACACATGAGCCCAAGACCAAGCTCCATACCACGGAGATCTCCAAGAGAGAAATAACTATCTTTCACAAGGAGATCTCCTATGTTCTAAAATTTTATCGATCTTCTCTAAACCATCAAGACTTTTGATAGTTTGCCACTAGTGCAGGTCTTGAGTGAATCAAAGAGAGGAAACAATCTCACCCTCAAGTACTGCCATGAGGAACGGCCAAGCTCATGTATTAAAGAGAGGGAACAATGTCACCCTCAAGCCCAGGCATGAGTGCAAGGCCAAGCTTTACAATAGCAAGTTCTCAAAGATAGAGATAAGTATCTTACATTAGGAGAACTCCCATGTCCCATATTTGTGTTAGTATTCTCTAAACTATCCTACACTCAATGCCAAGCTAGAGATATCCAAAAAGATTGGGAACTTCTTTCTCCTACTATGAAGGTTTAGTGATTAAAAGAGAGGAAACAATCTCACCCATAGGTCTAGAATGAGTGAAGGAACAGGTTGGTGCATCAAAGATACAAAATAATATGATCATCATGTCCATACATGAGAGTAGGGTCAAGTTCTTCACCAAGGAGATCTCCAAGAGAGGGATAACTATCTTGCACAAGGAGAACTCCCATATTTTGAATTTTTATTGGTCTTCTCTAGAATATCTTGCACTCAGTGCTTCTTGGCTAGATATATCCAACAAGACTTTGAATAACTTGCCCCTAGCGTAGGACTTGAGTGGTGGTAAAGAGAGGAAAACATATCACTGTTATAAGATCCGAGATACATGCTTGACTTTCTTATATACTTAAAATATATATGGTGAATATCATGGTGGCACAGAGGGAGAATAGAGGAGAGAAAAGAAAGATGTAGAGAGAGAGGTAGAGAAATTGGCAACACACTAGGGACTAGAAGATGGGCCTGGAAGATGGGCCAGTCCCCCCCTTGTGGAGTTATATTATTGACAAGGAGCAAGCTCCTCCATTACACATAAGCTAGTTCTTACTTGTAGATCTTGGAAACAAAATCTTGGTTCCTTGATGGTATACAACCGGCTAACACTTGCACAACTTGGAAGTTGGCACCTTTTGATGCTTCTCGAGTATCCTTCTCTCCTACATAGTATGTGTAGGGCTCTCCTCTTGGCACTTGATTTCGGCAAAGCTTCCACAGTACTTGCACCTTCTCTTGTCCTCTTGGAACTTGATTTCAGCAGAGCTTCTGCAGCACTTGCACCTTCTCTTCTCCTCTTGGAATTTGATTTCAGTAGAGCTTTCACACAACTTGATTTCAGAAGAGCTTCTGCAGCACTTGCACCTTCTCTTCTCCTCTTGGATGCATGCAAAGTGATGCTTCCTTTTTCCTTTCCCACACCCAAGGAGAGCCTCCTCTTTTATAGGCTTTCAAGGGCTTCTCTTCTTGGAGAGAGACTTGAGTTGATCTTTATGTAAGATGTGGTTGTTACAGGACCTACTCTGGAGCATTATTTTTGAGATATCTCTCTGTGTGTTGTTCGGATGAAAAAACATCCAACACAAAAGTTGTAGATCTTGTTGTTTCTCATAACCCTTGTGGCCCATTTTTAGATATCGTCTTTCTATCATGAGATATTTTAAAAATGGATTTACCATGTTTTTTTAAAAAAAGAACAGCTTCTCAAACTGTACTCTTAACTTGTGGTCCATGCAACCACCTTAAGGAGAGTTCATTAAATTGCCTTGGGCCTCAACCTTAAGATTGACTTCCACACCAAATCTTGTGTCTTTTTAAACCTTAGAAAGAGAAAATCACTTCTCTCCTCACTTCGAGAGGATCACGTCTCTTGTCTTTCTTAGTGAGAGAATTACCTCTCTTGTCTTTCTTAATGAAAGAAAAGACCTTAAACCTTGACTTGTAAGGGAGAGGATGATCCCAAATGAATGCAATGCTCATTACACACAAGTAAATGTTCCCAGGCATCCCCGGATGCACACATAAATACATATACACGATGCTAATGCACTTCCTCTTCTTAGAACTTAATCCATCTTCATTTTTTTGTAACTCATTGGTTCTTGTGTACACTCTTACACTTGGCAGACACTTCTTTCCCCCTTCAAAACTTGTACTACCTATACTAGATATCCCCGTCACAGTGCTCTGATCACCCCATTAAGTGACACACCAGGAATATTAGTCTCTAAATGGTCTCATGGTGTAACGTGTCCACTAGAATCCTCTAGGACACGTCTTAGCAGTCCATCGGAAAGGTTGTCTAGAAAACTCCACCCGGCACTCCCATGGAATGTTGCGGGTTTTGCAATCTAGGACTTTCCGCGTCTGCCACGTAACGGAAGCGTCCTGGCCGTTCCCACTAGGATCGACTGGAATTGTTTGGTCATTGTACTAACAGCGACTAGCGTCAGACCTGATCGAACTACTTTACGTAGAAATGCCAGGTCTGAAGCGGCTTCATGCTGCACTTGGTTCAAGGAGAATGGGAAACGAGAGGGATGCAAGGCTCGACCTCTCTGCCAAAAGGCATAGTCCCATTCCGTTCCCCTAAAACAGCGTGAATCGGGTAATCGGTAATTCCAAGTCATCGTTCTCTCTACTTGTTTCGGTGATGTTGATCATCCTTCTGTTCGTCGGAGACTTTGAGAAAAGTTCCTGGCTAACCGGGACCACCCATCCATAGGACGGACCCATGGTCCATCCTCCGCACTTTCCTCGGTTTGTTTTAGTTATGTAATTACCTACCACATTAGTTTGACATATACAAACAGCTTCTTTGAATTAACCCTGTTATGCACCGGTTCCTTCACGTAATCTTATCACAGGACATAAAGAAAACAATGCCAAACAACTTCTTTATTATCATTTTATCCTTTTATCTTTGAAATACAAGGAGTTCCGCCCGTAGGCATATTCATAATCCGCCCGAAGGCTATCCAGTAATCCACCAGGGATCACTAATCCAAGTTTCCGCCCGTAGACTAGTATGCGGGCCTCGAGATCCAATCTCGAGTCACGTTAGTCTCTTGTGCAGGGCCGGGAAGGCGAGGGATTTACAGCCAGAGCCCCCCCTGGCACCCAAGCGTCCTCCTGCTCCAAGCAGAACTCAACGGAGAGACCTCTCACGGCGGGTTCGGTCCACGTTCCCGGCGCGGTTCACAACCCCCTTGGTTAGGGTTAGGCAGGCAGTCGGGGGTAACTGAAGCTGCCTCTCCCTTCAGGCTTCAACCTGAAGTATTTAGATATGTTTTCCTCCTTTAGTTCATTGAGCAAACAATGCAAACAGTGCTTTTCTAACGGTTACAAGCACAAACAAATTCCAATGGTCTTTGTGGCTGGCAAACTGTCAAGGAGTGACTTCCTTTCCTCCGAATGCAATCCGCATTCGTTCCGGAATCAATTGCAACTTGGCAAGATTCCTATCATTATTGGGTTAGGGTCATACCCTACCCATACTTTAGTGTTTAGTTGTGGTAGGTTCCAGCGACCATGTCGCTTTGGTTTATAGTCTGGTCATTTGCTTCAAGGCAAATACTTAACTTTCCTTTTCCTTGGCAAATTATTCCAAAAGTGAGTAACAGGATGATTAGACATCCTCCGAATCATTCCTAATTAGGTTGGCCCATGGTTCTGGAAATATGCAACTCTGTCGGAGTTTCGTCATGATCCTTAGGATAACCTTAGATCATTTCATACATGAACATCCAAATGCTTCGACATTTTGTGAACGTGTGTAGGATCCTTAGAATCACGGTTTTTGTCTGAAGCTAGGTCAAATTGCACTAAACCCTAGTTAACACTTAGGATTCCTATCATATCGACTCAATCATGTCCATACGAATCCTTGTGGTTCAGATTACTTAGTCAATTCAATTATACCTATCTTGCGACGAGGATGATCCTTCTAAAGGTGATAAACTAAATCTAACGGAGAGCAATAGATACAATTCCACCAATACGCGTAAACATGCGATTGATTGCCTCTACGTATCACATGGTTCATGATAACTTTATCTTTCCTTGGTAAGGTAAAATGCTTGCCAATCTGTACGCTAACTTTCCTAGGTCCTGCTAGGATTTACCAATTAATCATGCCTACTACTTTGTAGTCTATACTTTCGAATCCTGTGCTTTGACGAACCATGCAATCTTTCCTAAATGCGGTTTCTAATGAATGACGTTATCGCATGATGACTATGCAATATGCAACATTCTCCTAGCTACGAAGTAGTTAATGAAACTTATACAAAGCTAGTGTTAACTTATTCCATCTTACATGCTATTTGCAAGACCATACGTTCATTTTAGTATTCTATTATTTCTTTCCGGATAATACCTTATGGTGCTAACCTTTTTCCTATGAAATCATTGCGAGAAGTATGTTGCCTAATGTGCGGCACACACTTATTCCTACCATGTCTATGACGAAAGAGAATGCATTTATAAATTCCATTTCTTTGCCTAATTTTAGACTCATTACTTTGATAATGCACCAAAAAAAAACTACATGCCACTAGCCTTCTACTCGTTCAAATTCATGACATAATTCAACCTTGCCTAATGTTTCCAGAGATGCTTTATCACATGTATTTCTTTCCAATTTCCGTATGCATTAAAATTAAGTGAAAAAAAAATGCAATTCCTTTTATGAGCTAAGCGCGCCTAATCATGCGAGAATAACTCGAAGGAACCTGGACTTGAGGAGTCGGGGAGATGTCCACTTGTACATTCGGAGATGAGCCTTCCGCGATCGCACCTTGCGATCTTTTTGGGGCCATTGTAGACGTAGATTCGGTTTCCGAATTCGCTTTCGTCGTCTACGGATTGTTTTGCCTTGACATGCAACCTTCCGGCCTTTGCCTTTCCTCGTAGGCGGAAGATTTATTTACGGAATGTCGCTTGCGGTAAAGGGCTTTAAAGACTTATTGCGGGAAGCCTTTCCCGACGGTCTAGTGGGGTTCTTACAGCTTCACCTTTCCCCTTCAAAGTTCCGGGAAGGGGGTATTAATGGATCTTTGGGGAGATGTCGTGGGAAAGGGCCTTTGGGAAGGGCCTTTGGGAAAATGGTGGGAAGGCCCTTTAAGGAGGCCCCTCTTAGAAGCTTCCAAAGAAGCTTCTAAGAAGCTTCTGACTTCAGCAGCTACGTGGAGGGGTCTGAACAGCGTGGCGGGCGGGTGGAGGCTGTCTGGCGGCTGTGGCGGACGGGGATGGCGCTGGCGGACAGGTCGGACTGGGGCGGCAGCTACGGCAGCTGGCGGCAGCGCTGGCGGATTGGCGACCTCCTCCTCCTCCAACCAGCACGGCGACAGCTTCTCCCTTCAATTCCTCCTCCACAGTCTCCTCTCACACAGTCTCCCCTTCTCTCCTTCTCTAGCACACCCCCTTGATGGGGGGTGTTTATATAGGAATGGGGGTGAGGAAGAGGGTCTCCACCCACGTGGAGAACTTCCTCATGCAATCCCTCACTTGGTCATCCCCCCTCCACACTCCCTCTCCTCCAGCCATGCATCGGCTGGGGGAAGGGGTAATAGTAAAAAAATTTGCCTTAATTTAATTAAATTGTCCCTCCCAAGAGGGTGTTTTTGCGGGTCTTGTGGTTTTGATCTCCCGGTCTTGATTTACCAAAGCGAAGGATCCCATTTCACGCGTGCTGGTCACACATTACACTGTCAATAATTTCAATGCAAGAGATACCCTTTGCACAAGGTTTACACGGTGTGCGGAAGGTTAATATTTACGGTACGGATACGCGGAAATATTACATTCTCTCCCCCTTAGAAGAATCGAGATGTCCTCATCTCGAGATAAACTGGGGATATTGAAGATTGAGAGAGCTTTCATCCATCCAGGTAGCATCCTCTTCGGGATAATCTTTCCACTGGACGAGGCATTCTCTCAAGGTTCTAGATCTCAACTGTCTCTCCCTAACATCTAAAATCTTTTCCGGCCTTAGATTAAGGATTCCTTGACTAGGCATTACAATTTGTTGGTCATCAAGTACATGATTTGGGTTGGGTACATACTTTTTTAAGAGACTAATATGGAATACATTGTGAACTTTTAGGTTATCAGGAAGTTGTAATTTATAAGCATTGGGTCCTAGGCATTTGAGGATTTTATACGGTCCACAGTACCTTGGACTTAGCTTCTTGCATTTACCTAGAGATAAAGAACTCTTTTTCGGCCGTACTCGAATGAAGACCATGTCTCCTTCTCCGAAGATCCGCTCTTGGCGCTTCAAATCTGCATATGCCTTTTGTCTATCTTTGGCTGCTTGTATGTCTTGTCTTATTGACCTTATTTGGTCATCCATGTCCTCCAACATTTGTCTTGAAGCTTCCACTCTCAGGGTAGGATCAGAAAAATTTAGAGGACTTCGACAATCATGACCATACAATGCCTGAAAAGGAGTCATTTGAATGCTCTGTTGATAAGAAGCATTGTAAGCAAATTCTACTAACGGCAAATATTGAATCCATCTCTTTGGCTCTCGACAGCAGTAGGCCCTAAGAATATCCTCAATGATTTGATTTACCCGCTCTGTTTGTCCATCTGTTTGGGGATGGTAGGCAATGCTAAAACAGAGTTGAGTCCCAATAGCTTCAAAGATAGCTTTCCAGAAGTGAGAAGTGAAAAGAGAATCTCTATCGCTAATGATCCTTCTAGGTAAACCATGTAGCTTGAATATTTCTTTGATAAACACTCTTGCGATATCGGAGGCTTTATAGTTTGTCTTTACTGGAATCAGGTGTGCAACCTTAGTAAGCATGTCAACTACAACCATAATGGAGTTGTATCCTCCTTGGACTTGGGGTAAGCCCACCACAAAATCCATACTGATGAATTCCCATTTCATTTGGGAAATGTCAAGTGGTTGCAATTTTCCTGGCATCATGACATGTTCAGCCTTGATACGTTGGCAAGACAAACATTCGGTGACATATTTGAGGACGTCACCTTTGAGCCTCTCCCAATGATAGCTCTTCCTAACTGCATTAAGAGTTTTTGCATAGCCAGGATGTCCTGCGAAAGGGGAGTCATGAGCTTCCCACAATATCTTCTGCTTAAGTGACTGGCTTGCTGGTATACATAGCCTTGTTCTATAGTAAATAAGTCCATTGTCAACAGAAAATTCATGATACTTGGCCTGTAACTTCGGATTCTGATCCTTGGTAGATATTTCTTTTATCATTGCTTGGTAGGCTAAGTCATGGCATGCTTCCTCTCTAGCTAGTTCGAGTATAGGGCTGCTTGGCATAGACACCTTTGTAGCCAGAGATCTGGCCGTTGATGGATTCTGCAAGATTAGGGAGTTTAGGAATGCCTTGCGACTGAGTGCATCGGCAACTACATTCTCTTTCCCTGGTCGATACTTGATTTCAAAATCATATTCCTCCAATACTTCAATCCATCGGCGTTGCCTCATGTTGAGCTCGTTCTGGGTAAAAATCCATTTGAGACTCTTATGATCGGTTACTAGAGTGAACTTATTTCCCAACAGGTAGTGTCTCCAAAGCTTTAGAGCATGGATGACAGCTAATAACTCCAGATCATGAGTGGCATAATTCTTTTCGTGACTCTTCAATTTCCTTGAAGAATATGCTACTGGATGACCTTCCTGCATAAGAACACACCCCAATGCAAGAATGCTAGCATCAGTTAATACCTCGAACTCCTTACTGAGATCAGGAAGTCTCAGAATAGGTGCTGATACCAAACATTGCTTCAGTTGGTCGAAACTATTTTGCTCTGGAGTTGACCATGTAATAGAAGTCTGCTTCTTTAGTGAGTCAGTAAGAGGTGCTGCAATCAAAGCATAGTTTTTGATAAAGACCCTATACCATCCTGTCAAGCCAAGAAAGCTACGTATCTCTTTGACAGATACTGGTATTGGCCATTCAAGCACATCTCTGACTTTGGCTGGATCTACTGATATTCCTTGTGATGATACTATGAATCCTAGATATTCAATCTGACGTTTGAAGAATGCACATTTCTTCATTTTTGCATACAACTTATGGGACCTCATTGTCTCCAACACAATCCGTAGATGGGGTTCATGATCTTCTTCCTGTTTAGAATAGACTAAAATGTCATCGAAGAAGACAAGCACGAAGTCATCAAGATATGGCCTAAAAATATCCTGCATTAACCTATTGAAGGTGGCGGGTGCATTTGTAAGTCCGAATGACATAACCAAGAATTCAAAGTGCCCATATCTTGTATTGAAGGCCGTTTTTGGAATATCCTCATCCTTGATCCTGATTTGATAGTAGCCTGACCTGAGATCAATTTTGGAAAAGATCTTTGCACCTTGAAGGCGATCAAGAAGCTCATCTATTCTAGGAATAGGATACTTGCTCTTGACTGTTGATTGATTCAACCCACGGTAATCAATACATAGTCGAAGTGTCCCCTCTTTCTTTTTCTGGAATAGGACTGGAGCTCCCCATGGTGAATTGCTAGGCCGGATGTAGCCCTGATCTAACAGTTGCTTGAGTTGTTCCTTCAACTCAATAGCTTCCGGAATAGACATTCTATAAGGTCTCTTTGCAATTGGCGCAGCTCCAGGTATTAGCCTTATTTCATGATCAACTTCTCTTGGAGGTGGAAGTTCAGTTAATTCCTCAGGGAATACGTCATCATATTCTTTTAGCCAAGAGGGTCCCTCATGAGACTCTTGCTTTTGATCCAACTTGTTGAGTTTGATCAAGTAAACAGGTAATCCTTTCCTAACCCCTTTTATGATCCGCGATACCTTGGCTAGCTGGATTCTCGGCACTCCTGCCTCACCTTGAGTCGTAACAAACTCTCTGTCAGAGTTTCGAAAAGAAACTTGACTCTTTCCACAGTGGATGTGGGCGTCATTGGGCTTAAGCCAATCCATCCCGAGTAGACACTCATGGATGCCTAAGTTCATGACTCTGAATTTGACTGAGGTTTTCTTTCCTCCCAGATAGAACTCCTCCTTAGCAGTTTGCCTAGCACAAGTTACCTCACGACCGTTTGCCAATTCCACAAGTAGGATAGGTGCTTCTACTGTGGCTATTCCTAATCTCTTAGCACACGCTGGTGAGATAAAGGAATGCGTACTGCCACAATCAATCAAGGTTTTGAAACTTTTACCTTGATAGTCCGACGGCATTTGAATTACCAAGAACTGGCGATTCGGGCCCTTCCTGTGTAAAGCGGCATGGACTGTTGCTCTTTCGAATTCCGCTTCCATAGTCGGGTCTTCCTCTTCTTCCGCATTACATCTTTGCCTAGTGGTAATGCAGGCAGCTCTTCCTCTACCACGGGTGGCGGCTCCCTGTCCGCGGCCAGCACCTTGACGGTGTCCCTCGCTAAGCTTGGGACATTCCTTTCTGAAGTGACCAAGTTCGTTGCAGTGGAAACATCGGAGGTTTCGGCCATTACTGTGAGTAGGAACAAAGCTGTTGACGTTATTTGTCCTTGCTTTCTTTCTTTGTCCCTGATTGTGGCCTTGAACTCTCTTAACCTGAGGTCTGAATGCTCCTCTGCTTGGGTCGCTATAATACCAATTCTTAATACTCCTTGGTTTACCTTGTACTTCCTGAATTATAGGTGCTGCTCGAATGAGTGCATCCTGAAGATCTGTTGGATGCATGGATTCGAGACGGGTATTTACAGGTGGATTTAGGCCTGCGCAAAATTTGGACACCTGCTGTGTCGTGTCCATTCGTGGCGCATACTTTAAGAGTGAGACAAACTTAGAGTAGTATGCGTCAAGCGTGAGTCCTAACTGTTTTAGCTCATAGAACTCATGATTCATTTTCTGTGTACGATATGCGGGTGGTAAATATCTCCCTTGCATGGCTTGCTTTAACTTCTCCCAGGTAACGAATCCCTCTGAAATCCCTTGATCCCTGCACCATTGTTTCCACCATAGTCTGGCTTCACCGGTGAGTTTTAATTTGGCGAGCATGGCCTGATTAGCAGGTGCAGTGCCAGCGGCTTCGAAGTAGTCCTCCATAGATTCAATCCAAATCTCAGCGTCTGATTGGACGAATCTGCCTCTCCCGTCAAACTCAGGTGGCTTTATCTGTTTGAGGAGGAACTTCTTCTCCCGGATCACAGTCGTACTTGCCGTAGGGGGTGAATTTGGAACTTGTACCTGGGGTTGCGCCTGGATAAAAGTTTTCTTAACATTATTATATAATAATTGACATTAGCTTATCCTTAGTTCAACTATTTCGTAACTCATGAAGTTACTTAACTTTTTTCAACAACTTTGATGCACAATCGGATAGTGATAAAAGAAGTCCTTATTTATATTTATATGGCGTAGCCCCATACAACATCTCCAGTCATTACATCTAGTTTGGGGAGAACAAAATAGTATTGGATTTGTCTACAGGAACTGTGTAATAGTAGGGTTTTGGGTCATGTATCTTTAGGAATCGATAATTCATCGGAAGTTCGGGATATCCTTTCCGCTGGAAACCATACTTCCCATGGCGGCCCAACACCTTAACTCTATCAGCTGGAATTACACTGGTTACTTCCTCATAAACATATGAGTTTAATTCAACTCTATGACCTCGAATATGCAAAGTCGAATTCACGTGAGCTTCCACAAAAATGAACAGCTTCACGACTTTCAAATCTTCCAACCATTTGATCCTCTTCAGGTTGGTTTGTAGATAAGCAAACCGGTGGGCAGCTATGTAGTAGATTCCTGAAGACCCAGTCCATCTTCGCTCTATATATAGAGGTGATGGGTTATAAATCTACTCCAAGATGTTCATCATTTCAATTCTCTGCCTATAATGCGGAGAATGCATCGCAGTCATGAACATGATCCGGAACACCAAAAACTTGTTCCACGCCTCGTAATTCTGCAAGACAGTATTGAAGATGAGAAAATGTTTGGACAGGAACAAATTCTTTACTTCATTACTAATGAAATCTTATGAAAACAATTCCATTGTAAGTCGGCTCTGATACCAACTGTAACGTGTCCACTAGAATCCTCTAGGACACGTCTTAGCAGTCCATCGGAAAGGTTGTCTAGAAAACTCCACCCGGCACTCCCACGGAATGTTGCGGGTTTTGCAATCTAGGACTTTCCGCGTCTGCCACGTAACGGAAGCGTCCTGGCCGTTCCCACTAGGATCGACTGGAATTGTTTGGTCATTGTACTAACAGCGACTAGCGTCAGACCTGATCGAACTACTTTACGTAGAAACGCCAGGTCTGAAGCGGATTCATGCTGCACTTGGTTCAAGGAGAATGGGAAACGAGAGGGATGCAAGGCTCGACCTCTCTGCCAAAAGGCATAGTCCCATTCCGTTCCCCTAAAACAGCGTGAATCGGGTAATCGGTAATTCCAAGTCATCGTTCTCTCTACTTGTTTCGGTGATGTTGATCATCCTTCTGTTCGTCGAAGACTTTGAGAAAAGTTCCCGGCTAACCGGGACCACCCATCCATAGGACGGACCCATGGTCCATCCTCCGCACTTTCCTCGGTTTGTTTTAGTTATGTAATTACCTACCACATTAGTTTGACATATACAAACAGCTTCTTTGAATTAACCCTGTTATGCACCAGTTCCTTCACGTAATCTTATCACAGGACATAAAGAAAACAATGCCAAACAACTTCTTTATTATCATTTTATCCTTTTATCTTTGAAATACAAGGAGTTCCGCCCGTAGGCATATTCATAATCCGCCCGAAGGCTATCCAGTAATCCACCAGGGATCACTAATCCAAGTTTCCGCTCGTAGACTAGTATGCGGGCCTCGAGATCCAATCTCGAGTCACGTTAGTCTCTTGTGCAGGGCCGGGAAGGCGAGGGATTTACAGCCAGAGCCCCCCCTGGCACCCAAGCGTCCTCCTGCTCCAAGCAGAACTCAACGGAGAGACCTCTCACGGCGGGTTCGGTCCACATTCCCGGCGCGGTTCACAACCCCCTTGGTTAGGGTTAGGCAGGCAGTCGGGGGTAACTGAAGCTGCCTCTCCCTTCAGGCTTCAACCTGAAGTATTTAGATATGTTTTCCTCCTTTAGTTCATTGAGCAAACAATGCAAACAGTGCTTTTCTAACGGTTACAAGCACAAACAAATTCCAATGGTCTTTGTGGCTGGCAAACTGTCAAGGAGTGACTTCCTTTCCTCCGAATGCAATCCGCATTCGTTCCGGAATCAATTGCAACTTGGCAAGATTCCTATCATTATTGGGTTAGGGTCATACCCTACCCATACTTTAGTGTTTAGTTGTGGTAGGTTCCAGCGACCATGTCGCTTTGGTTTATAGTCTGGTCATTTGCTTCAAGGCAAATACTTAACTTTCCTTTTCCTTGGCAAATTATTCCAAAAGTGAGTAACAGGATGATTAGACATCCTCCGAATCATTCCTAATTAGGTTGGCCCATGGTTCTGGAAATATGCAACTCTGTCGGAGTTTCGTCATGATCCTTAGGATAACCTTAGATCATTTCATACATGAACATCCAAATGCTTCGACATTTTGTGAACGTGTGTAGGATCCTTAGAATCACGGTTTTTGTCTGAAGCTAGGTCAAATTGCACTAAACCCTAGTTAACACTTAGGATTCCTATCATATCGACTCAATCATGTCCATACGAATCCTTGTGGTTCAGATTACTTAGTCAATTCAATTATACCTATCTTGCGACGAGGATGATCCTTCTAAAGGTGATAAACTAAATCTAACGGAGAGCAATAGATACAATTCCACCAATACGCGTAAACATGCGATTGATTGCCTCTACGTATCACATGGTTCATGATAACTTTATCTTTCCTTGGTAAGGTAAAATGCTTGCCAATCTGTACGCTAACTTTCCTAGGTCCTGCTAGGATTTACCAATTAATCATGCCTACTACTTTGTAGTCTATACTTTCGAATCCTGTGCTTTGACGAACCATGCAATCTTTCCTAAATGCGGTTTCTAATGAATGACGTTATCGCATGATGACTATGCAATATGCAACATTCTCCTAGCTACGAAGTAGTTAATGAAACTTATACAAAGCTAGTGTTAACTTATTCCATCTTACATGCTATTTGCAAGACCATACGTTCATTTTAGTATTCTATTATTTCTTTCCGGATAATACCTTATGGTGCTAACCTTTTTCCTATGAAATCATTGCGAGAAGTATGTTGCCTAATGTGCGGCACACACTTATTCCTACCATGTCTATGACGAAAGAGAATGCATTTATAAATTCCATTTCTTTGCCTAATTTTAGACTCATTACTTTGATAATGCACCAAAAAAAAACTACATGCCACTAGCCTTCTACTCGTTCAAATTCATGACATAATTCAACCTTGCCTAATGTTTCCAGAGATGCTTTATCACATGTATTTCTTTCCAATTTCCGTATGCATTAAAATTAAGTGAAAAAAAAATGCAATTCCTTTTATGAGCTAAGCGCGCCTAATCATGCGAGAATAACTCGAAGGAACCTGGACTTGAGGAGTCGGGGAGATGTCCACTTGTACATTCGGAGATGAGCCTTCCGCGGTCGCACCTTGCGATCTTTTTGGGGCCATTGTAGACGTAGATTCGGTTTCCGAATTCGCTTTCGTCGTCTACGGATTGTTTTGCCTTGACATGCAACCTTCCGGCCTTTGCCTTTCCTCGTAGGCAGAAGATTTCTTTACGGAATGTCGCTTGCGGTAAAGGGCTTTAAAGACTTATTGCGGGAAGCCTTTCCCGACGGTCTAGTGGGGTTCTTACAGCTTCACCTTTCCCCTTCAAAGTTCCGGGAAGGGGGTATTAATGGATCTTTGGGGAGATGTCGTGGGAAAGGGCCTTTGGGAAGGGCCTTTGGGAAAATGGTGGGAAGGCCCTTTAAGGAGGCCCCTCTTAGAAGCTTCCAAAGAAGCTTCTAAGAAGCTTCTGACTTCAGCAGCTACGTGGAGGGGTCTGAACAGCGTGGCGGGCGGGTGGAGGCTGTCTGGCGGCTGTGGCGGACGGGGATGGCGCTGGCGGACAGGTCGGACTGGGGCGGCAGCTACGGCAGCTGGCGGCAGCGCTGGCGGATTGGCGACCTCCTCCTCCTCCAACCAGCACGGCGACAGCTTCTCCCTTCAATTCCTCCTCCACAGTCTCCTCTCACACAGTCTCCCCTTCTCTCCTTCTCTAGCACACCCCCTTGATGGGGGTTGTTTATATAGGAATGGGGGTGGGGAAGAGGGTCTCCACCCACGTGGAGAACTTCCTCATGCAATCCCTCACTTGGCCATCCCCCCTCCACACTCCCTCTCCTCCAGCCATGCATCGGCTAGGGGAAGGGGTAATAGTAAAAAAATTTGCCTTAATTTAATTAAATTGTCCCTCCCAAGAGGGTGTTTTTGCGGGTCTTGCGGTTTTGATCTCCCGGTCTTGATTTACCAAAGCGGAGGATCCCATTTCACGCGCGCTGGTCACACATTACACTGTCAATAATTTCAATGCAAGAGATACCCTTTGCACAAGGTTTACACGGTGTGCGGAAGGTTAATATTTACGGTACAGATACGCGGAAATATTACACATGGCCATGCTAGATCATCATCAACACTTAAAGAAAAGTGAGTCATTAATTTATTGACATGAATTTATTAAATAGAGAATGCGTAATAAGAAATCAATTTAGCGATATCCCTCTGGCTTCTAAATAGTTGACCTCAATTGTAGAGGGGATACATAGTCCTTAAGAATATTTGGAAAGTCTTGTAGTTCTCTATCAGTCATAAACTGAGCGTCCAACGGGGGATAATTCTTAAACTTAACTAGATACTTCCGTAATACCTTACCTGACCTTAGAGTATTGTCTTGATGGTGTAATATTCTTTCAGGCACAAGGAACTCTTCTATTTCTTCTATGTAAGGTAAATCTTCCTTGATTGGTTCCATTGGAGGTTCTCCAATATAGGGACGTAGCAAACTTATATGGAAAGAATTATGAATGTTCCAATGACTTGGTAGATCCAAACAAAAAGTCACATCATTTATCTTATCTGTGATCTTGAAAGGGCCATAATAGCAATTAGAAAGCTTAACCACTTTACCCTTTTGACCTTCCTGCTTCTTTAAGCAAGCCTTCTCAAACTTAAGAACATGTTGTACCAAATTGAGATCTAATTTACGACGATGCTTATCAGCTTCGTGTTTCTGCTTCTCTTGTGTTCTTTGGATAGCAGCTTTTACTTGAGTGAAAGTTGTATGAATTTCTCTAACAAACTCCTGCTGCAAAGATCTTATCCTTCGTAGTAAGAAGGATGGGTGGTAAATGAGGCTTACCATAGACGATCTCAAAGGGTGCCTTACCAGTATTAGAGTACACCATATTATTGTATGTAAACTCTACTAAAGGCAAATACTTTTCTCATTCTCTTTGATTATCAGAGACATAGGATTTCAAAAGGTCAACAAGAGTAGAATTAGCACTTTCACTCTGCCCATCTGTTTGAGGATGATAAGAGGATGAAAAATTTAACTTTGTCCCAAGGTTCTCGAAGAGAGCTTGCCAAAAGAGGCTGGTCATGCGGGGATCTTGATCACCTATAATGGACTTAGGCATGCCATGATGTTTGAAAATATGAGCAATGAATAGCTTAGCCATATGATTGGCTTTGATTGTCTTTCTCACATGCATAAAGTGAGCTTGCTTACTAAATCTATCAATAATAGTCCAGATTGCATCATTGCATGCTTGTGTGTGAGGAAGCTCCATGATAAAGTCCATGGCTATACTTTCCCAAGGCTCATTGGGAATAGGTAATGGCTTCAATAGACCAGGTGGTTTATGCCTGCCATACTTTAGTTTTTGGCATATCTTGCACTCATAGACATATCTTTCAATGTCAGCTCTAAGAGTGGACCTAAAGAAATATCTTTCCAATGCTTAAGTAGTGGGTAGAATACCCCTATTATGTCCAGCATATGGAGATGCATGTGCTTCATCCATTACCTTGTGTTGCAATGGTAATGCTATACAAATTGCTTGATGATGATACAAATAACCATCTCGAATTGAGTAAGGTGTAATTGACTAACCTTGTAAGGTGCCCCCCCATTTGTTGTCCAGGCAAAGAAAAAAATGGACGGATTTGCGCGACACCTTTGTGTTGCCAGCCCATTGTGAACAAGTGCATGGAGTCATTTTCTTGCTAATTGTATTACGACATGGTGTATGTCACAATGGTTTAAACTCTGTTGTACGTGTTTGTGAACATGTAATCTTCTATCCAAACCCCCGACAACCTCAATGGTGGTATGTTATACCTTCAACTCCCCAAAGTGCGAGAGTATATGATGAAAGCGATGTTCCGAGCATAGAT
Organism: Lygodium microphyllum; assembly: GCF_053477565.2. Lineage (NCBI taxonomy): Eukaryota > Viridiplantae > Streptophyta > Polypodiopsida > Schizaeales > Lygodiaceae > Lygodium > Lygodium microphyllum. The sequence continues at coordinate 108,179,308 of NC_141135.1, forward strand.
GAAGATAATATGCAAATAGGGGGGTCGATATTGCAAGGGGTGGAGGCCGTCGAAAGCTTGGAGCCAGCATCGGCTAACAATGATGGAAATACAGGAGTCCAAGAATTTTTTTAGAACGAGATGGACTCATTCTTTTGTGGTGACATGTCTATCGACCTTCCAATGTATGCAGAGTTGTGTCAGGAGATTAACGTGGGACCATAGGATACTTCATACTTGGAGCATCCACTTACTCAATTCGTTGACCAATCTCTTATAAAGGTACATAAGATATGCATTTTAAGAGGTATTTTTTCAAAATGATTTATATTACTGTGCTTTGTATGATTTAAATTGAATATTCTAACATCATTTTTTATCTGTGCAGGTGACATTTTCAAGATGAGTCGAGGGATGAGTTGTCAAGATTGTGGGAGAGAAGGAAGGAGTCTCGCTTGAAGCTTTCTTGCTTGCACAATGGGGGAAGACACACAAGGTTGGAGGCTGAAAACAGTTTTCCTCTATTTAGTTGTGTAAGCCAAAAGAACTCAAGTACAAAGAAATAGAATAACCCTCTATATGGGTCTCAAACCAAACTCAACTAACTAAGGTGGCATACTAACTGAGCCACGAACTAGAGTAGATAAGGATAGCTATCATGTAGCTATTATTCATGGGCGGTGTACCAACCGCATCTGCAACTGATAAGTCGGTGACATAAATACACAACGGTCACCCTGGCGTATCACGAGTGGAGCTCGATATCTCAATACTCCCCCTCGAGCTCAATCCCAATTCCTGCACACCAAGCAGGTCTCTAAACTTGCGCAGCTTCTCTGCGCCCAATGCCTTCGTGAATATGTCAGCTACCTAATCCTCTGTGCTGACATAAACTAGATCAATAAGACCTAGTAAAACCCTCTCTCGCACATAGTGATAATGCACCACAATGTGCTTTGTTCTAGCATGATAAACTGAGTTATTTGCCAAGTGTATACTACTCATGTTGTCACAATAAATGACAACTGGCCCATCTGCAGACTGATGCATATCATAAAGTAGCTTATGCAACCAAGCTACCTCACATGCAGCCATTGCTGCACCCCTGTACTCAGCCTCTGTGCTTGACAAGGCAACTATAGGCTGTTTCTTGCTGCTCCAAGTGACTGCAGCACTCCCAAAAGAGAACACATATCCACTGGTAGATCGTCTATCAGAAATACTACCAGCCCAATCAGCATCAGTGTATCCATGCAACTGTATCTGAACCCCAGTCTCATAAAATAGTCCATACTGCAATGTGGACTTCACATACCTGAGTATGCGTCTAGCCGCATCCAAATGTGGTTTCCTTGGAGCCTGCATAAACTGACTTACCAATCCAACAGCATAGCTCAAATCTGGCCTGGTAATAGTCATATAAATCAAACTTCCTACTATGCGTCTGTACATAGTAGGGTCTTCTAGAAGCTCACCTACATCTGTGCTCAGCTTCACATTCTGCTCCAAAGGAACTGAAATAGGCTTACAGCCTGTCATCCCATATTTGGACAGCATGTCCAATCCATACTGCCTCTGCAAGAGCTGTATCCCACTTGGTGATCTAATCACCTCAATGCCCAAGAAATAACGCAGCTCTCCCAAATCCTTCATCTCAAACTTCTGCTTCAATAGCATTTTCACATTAAGAATATCTTCATCACTGTCACCTGTCATAATCAAATCATCAACATAAATGACAAGTAGCATAATAACTTTCTCTGTTTTTCTCACATAAAGTGAGAAATCTGCCTTGGAAATCTGAAAGCCAATAGTGACAAGATACTGTCCTATCTTGTCAGATCATGCTCTAGGTGCTTGCTTCAAGCCATACAAGGCTTTCTTCAACCTGCAAACAAACTCAGGATGAACAGCATGCACATAACCTGGTGGCTGCTCCATATAGACATCTTCTTGCAAATCACCATGCAAGAAGGCATTCTTTACATCCATCTGATGTAAAGACTATCCCTTTGATGCAGCCATAGCAATGACTGCTCTTATAGTTGCCATCCTTGCAACTGGACTGAATGTTTCTTCATAGTCAATGCCATATGTTTGTGCATACCCCTTGACTACTAATCTTGCCTTGTATCTGTTCACAGAACCATCTGCATTGTGCTTCACCTTATAAACCCACTTACAGCCAATTGCATTCTTACCTTTAGGCAAAGGTACTAACTCCCATGTAGCATTTGCTTCCAAGGCATCCATTTCTTCATCCATGGCTTTCTCCCATTTTTCTTTTCCCATGGCTTGCTCAAAAGATGTGGGTTCTGGTTCCTGTATCACTTTGACCATATATGCATAGTGAATGGCTGTAAATCCATCATATTTCAGCCTATCCACAGGATACCTAGCTCTCGTAGACCTGCGCAAAGTAGGTTCACTCCCAGGTGCTCTCAAAACATCCCTGGTCTTCCTTACTCCAGATGTAACAATAGAAGGAATACCCAACTCATCATCAATGCTCTGTTCTGAGCCACTGGATTCACCATCCACATAAGAGTGACCTGCATTCACATCAAACATGGGCTGATCAACCTTCTCTTTTCCTTTTCGTGATACCTGCATACCACTATCTGCATTGCTTTGAGAAGATTCTCCTGATCTCAATCTGCCTGTCCATGGCGAAGAATGTGAACCACTGCTAGAGGACGCTCCAGGTCCACTAATATTTTGTGACTGCTGCTGTGAATTCTGTGCAGCATTACCATTTTGTGCATCTACATCATCAATCACATTTACTGGTTTATACCAGCTACTCATCTCATCAAAAACAACATCTCTGCTCACTGTAAACTTACGAGTAGAAGGGTTATAGCATCTATACCCTTTTTGCTGCAGAGAGTAACCAATAAAGATGCACTTCTCTGCTTTTGGATCCAACTTGGATCTCAGCTCATCTGGCACATGTACATAGGCAATGCAACCAAAAATTTTCAAATGAGAAATATCTGGTTTCCTACCAGTATACCTCTCCTCTGGAGTCATTCCATGTATTGCTGCAGTGGGAGTCCTGTTCATTATGTAGACTGCTGTAGCAACTACTTCAGCCCAATAAAAATCTGGCAAGTCTTTTTCATTGAGCATGGCACGAGATACCTCTCCAATATGCCTGTTTTTTCTTTCTGCAATTCCATTTTGTTGTGGGGTATAACTGCATGAATATTGTTGCTTTATGCCATGCTCCTGCAAGAACTTTGCAAACTCATTTGAGAGGTACTCTCCCCCTCCATCTGACCTTAGGCATTTTATTTGCAGACCTGTTTCTTTTTCAACCATAGCTTTAAGGGTTTTGAAATGCCCAAAAACTTCACTTTTCTTTTTCATAAAATACACCCAAACTTTTCTGCTATAGTCATCAATAAAAGTGACAAAATAATGACAGCCTCCAAGAGATGCAGCTTTAGTAGTCCACACATCAGAGTGGATTAATTCCAATGGCTTCTCACTCTCTTGAACATGTCTAGGAAATGGTTTCCTTGCCTGTTTTCCAAACTGACAGGCTTCACATACCTTATGCATTTCTACAACCTTGAATTTTGGCAATCCTGCAACAATATTTTGGGCCTGCATTGATTTAAGTCGCTGTACATTAACATGACCAATGCGTTTATGCCAGATATCAATATCTGCAACTACACCGGTCCCATGTGCAAACATTGCTGCACTCAATTCAGACATGTCTGCATCCAATGTAAACATTCTGCCCTTCTTCTTTCCTTTTGCTATCAAGCGACCTTTATTTTTCATATCCTCAACAAAGCATCCATGAGGATTAAATCTGACCTGCAAGCCCTGTTCAACCATTTGACCAACAGAAACCAGATTCTTGGTGATATTCGGGACATGAAATACATCGGACAGGTATTTCTTTTTCCCATCCTGCATAGACAAGGGAATTTTTCCAATCTGCACAATAGGATGTGCAGTATCATCACCAGTCTCCACAAATCCTGGTTTTTCCATTTTCCTTGCATCCTCCATCCATTCTACATGACCTGTCATGTGGCTTGATGCACCTGAGTCAACATACCATACATCATTGCTTTCTTCTGCATTTGTCACAGAATTGTTCATGTGATGCACCATAAACAGATGCTCATTTCTGTCATCACCCTGTCTACCAGAAAATGCATAATTCCCTTGTTGCAGTTTTCCATTCATGATGTCATTCTGCTTTTTATAGCAGTCTTTAGCCATATGACCCATTTTACCACAGTAGTAGCATTCAACATTACTGTTTGTATTTTGGCCTCTTTCCCATCCACCACAACCTCTTTGGCTCCCCCTGCCTCTAGAGTTACCACGTCCTCCTCCATAGGACTGGTTTTCTTGAGTTTGCTGCATATTCTGATTTCTACCACGGCCTCCATATCGGCCTCCTCTACCTCTGCCTCTACCTCTTCCAGCATTTGAGTAGAAGACAGCTTCTTTTGAAGTTCCTCCTGAAGAAGATGCACCACCATTTCTTTGCTCCTCAGAAATTAGAAGAGCAATCAGCTCCTCAAAATCAGGAAATCTTTCACAAACTAAAATGGATGTCCGAAACTGTGCATAATCCTTTCCTAGACCATTCAAGGTCACAGAAACTAAATCATAATCTTCCACTGGTGACCCAATGGAAGCAAGTGCATCTGCAATCTTCTTCACCTTCATGTGGTAGTCGTTGATGCTCATATTTTCTCTTTGCACATTGTGCAACTCTTGCTTGAGCTGCATTTTCCTGGCTTGCGTATTTGTGCTATACATTTTTGACAAAGTATCCCATGCCTCCTTTGGCGTACTTGCATCCTGAATATGCACAATCATAGAGTCTGAAATGCTGATAGACAGCCAATACATAACTTTCCTGGCTCTCTCATGCCATGCTTTAAATGCCTGCATTTGCTGTTGATTGGGAATATCAGGAAGAACTGGTTCTTCTTCATTTCCTGCAACAAATTCCCAATATCCTTTTCCCATAAGGAAATTCGTCATTCTAAACTTCCATGCTTGGAAGTTGTTCTTGTCAAGCTTTTCAGTGACAATCTGTGAAAGAGAATCAGATGCCATTACAGAAGACTGCAAAAAATTCTGTCACTGCAAAAAACAGAGCTTCACCCTCACAAGGGAAAATCTGCAAAACTGGTGAAAGTGGTATTTGACCACACAGTCACTTCCTAGTGACGATTTTGCATCAACAGGCAATAGGGATGATTCTGTAACTCCCAATGTCTCTGCGCACAAGCATACAATGCAATTTTTACAGTAACTATTCACCGACCTGTAGAACAGTGGCTGCACAACATAAAACTGGGCCTTTTCCTGAGTGTGTGCAGAAAACTTCCGCCTCCAAAACAGGCCCCGAAATGGCCTCAAATCAAAAAAACAAGGTCGCCATGGGCTAAAGCCCTCTCCCGCAGCATATACTGCCCTCTTGCTTCACCTCGAAGGGCGTCTCAACCTGAGACAATGCAATCCTGCACTTTCCGGCTGTGCTACCTACAGAGATCTGCTCCCAAAACAGAAAATGAAAGCAACACTGCTCCTCTTACCAGAACACCGCGAGCTTGCTTGCTTTCTTGAGCTCCTTACCACGAACAAGGCTCTGATACCATGTCAAGATTGTGGGAGAGAAGGAAGGAGTCTCGCTTGAAGCTTTCTTGCTTGCACAATGGGGGAAGACACACAAGGTTGGAGGCTGAAAACAGTTTTCCTCTTCTTAGTTGTGTAAGCCAAAAGAACTCAAGTACAAAGAAATAGAAGAACCCTCTATATGGGTCTCAAACCAAACTCAACTAACTAAGGTGGCATACTAACTGAGCCACAAACTAGAGTAGATAAGGATAGCTATCATGTAGCTATTATTCATGGGCGTTGTACCAACCGCATCTGCAACTGACAAGTTGGTGACATAAATACACAACGGTCACCCTGGCGTATCACGAGTGGATCTCGATATCTCAATATGAGTGATGAGGAGTTGCAGGACATCTTTGCACGCATGTCTCTAGACCAGCTCGCGAGATTCAAAGAGATGGCAGACCAGGAGCTGTCTCGTTCTTCGTCAGGGCGCTCTACTAGATCTGCTTCAGCATGATCGGATGCTTCGGCTTCGAGCAGACGATCTCGACGCTCACGACTTGGGCCAGAGGGAGGGAGTGCATCGGGATTAGGGGGATGCTGTTGTGGAGAAATGGATGTGGTGTCTCCGTCTCATTGTTCACCTGGAGCTGCGTCACCTCCAGGATTTGTCACACCTGTGGGGACGTCTACTCCAGTTACTCCGGCTTTTGCGCAGCCGTTAGCAGGTGGCACCCCTTTGGGTGCCACTCTGAGAGAGATTACCCCCGTCTGTACACCAGATGTAGAGGGGTCTCTTGGATATGCCCAAGAGCGTGGACACAGATGGGAGAGGACCCATCTTAGGCAGACTCCTAGGGGTTATGGATATCTGGTCGATAGTAGGTCAGGAGCCATCATCATGAATGATGAGGGGAGGAGGGTGATGGCTCGCATGAGAGAGTTGTGCCAACAAGTTTTTCGGCACAACGTCCTGGATCATTAGAAGAACATACCGGAGGGGAGAAAGGACTACATAGTAGCATCCTTGCACGAGGAGTTTCCGGTGCCAGCCACAGTAGATAGATTCTCTACGGGTTGGATGATGGATTACATGCGTGCATACATGTCACACAGATGGATCCAACGCACGTAAGGCAATCAAGAGTGGGGCTGCAAAGCCCGAGTGGTTAGATGCAAACGACTGGCACCGACTGAGGGAGGAGGCTACAGATTCTCCAGGACGTTGGATTCAGCAGCGTGAGACGGCGAGGGCACGACTCGAGGCCGAAGTGGTCTATCATCTTGGGAGTGGCGGCCATAGGACATACTTGGAGGACTTTGTAAGTTTTTCTTTTGTTTTGCTTGTTTGTTTTTTTAAAATATTCTTTGTACTGACAATCATGTTTCTAACAGTTAGCATTTTGTTTTCTTTGCAGCACTCCATTACAAATCGCAATCCGATAGGCCTTGAGACTCCATATGTAGAGAGGCACGGTCTCAATGCATTGATCGACCGATTCTATAGACGCGGCGGCCCTATAATTCACTCATCTTTCTTGTCCGTAGTTACCATGAGATATTTGAATGCATTATTGTATGGTGGATTGATGTGTTGTTTCTTTTTCTGCAGAGTCCATTCGATGCTCCTTTGCGACGGGACGAGCTTTCCGAGGATGAGGATTTGTAGCTCCCCCTTGGATCCTTGGAGCTCACACACCTTTATTTTTTAGTCGCCTGATCTATGTAGACATTTTCTATGTATTAGTGATATCCTGTCATGATTGTACCAATCGCTTTTTATGCGATCATGTATTTATTTCATGTATCAGTTTTATGATTTCAGTATACATTCTTTTTGTTTGCAAGCGCTTTGTATACACTACTGCAGAAACTATTTTGTATGGCTCGCCACAAAAAAATTTTAATCCCTGTTACTGTTGCTATTAGCGTCACAAATTTTACTGCTCGCGTTGCTATTGCCGTCTCTATGCGTGTCGCAAAATGTCGCTATTGGCGTCACTATCAGCGTCGCAAATCTGGATCATCCGCACTGAGGATTACTCAGACCGCCCCAACATAGCCCCTTCTCTGGACGAGCCGCTACTGGATGAGAAATCTTACCAAGCAGAGAAAAGAAGACGTCATTGGGAACGAGCTAGAGAATATGGAGAAATTATTGCTGAACCGGATGCCACGTTTGCCTACCTGGAGAGGAATTGGCTACGGATGCTCCGAAAAGACATGAAAGGTATGGCATTCACTGATAGGCCTAATAAGCAAACTGAAACTTCTGATATTGACCTTAAAAAATGGCAAGAGCATGAATGGGAAGCCCAATTAGCCTACATTTTTTAAGGAGAAGAAAGCTCTTCCTCGCCCGCTGTAATGGATCCTGAAACCCCCGATGACCCGACCTACACTCTCAATGGCGAGTTCGACTCTCTAGGGCTAGAGAATGATGGGGTGGCCTAGTCCCCAAGAGAGGGTGAATGAAACATCAAGCTGGCTCACTTGCAACAACGAAGAATGTCGAGAGCCTTACTGTCCCAAAAATAAATCAAGGTAGACATCACATCCTGAAAGACCTCTCACCTCGGATCCCATAGACAAAGCAGAATAGGCCGCTGCATTTGATGAATACATAGAAGCCAGGAAGTACTGGATAAGGCCAGATGAATCCGATGACGAATATGACCCGACACCATGGCTCAACATGATGAATGCAGAAGCACCAAAGGCAGAAGAAAAAACAAGAAGGAATAAAATCGGCAATCTCCCTCTATGGAATATCGACTCTTTGAAGTAAAGAGAAATAGAGGAAGTATTCCATGGAATGTTTGGCTACTTCAACCCCCTCTACCAGAATCAAGGAATCTCGCAGATCATTGCAGTAAACCATATAACCCATGAATTCATTGGGGACCTACCATATTGGTGGGAGTCTATCGACAACCAAGCCAAACTAATCATCCAAAGAGATCCCAATCCTGGACTGCTTTTCTTTGAAGCACCCCTCTCAGAATGGGTAGGGAGCAAAAATGATGAAGCCAAGCACATCATCCAAGCATACCACAGTGCAAGGCTTCGTAACATTAACAGAATAGATGAGTATATAATATACATGAGGCATTTGTTGTATAGAAGTAATGGAGAGCATGACCCCACTAATAAGAGTGTGTTTGTTAACTCTTTACCAGCTCCTATTCCTACTCTAGTGATACAAAAAATGGAAAGTCTAAACATAACATATGATCACTCATACAGAATGATTTCTCAGGTAGTAAGAAAAGTAGTGGATGATCTCTATATACAGTCAAAAGCCAAAAAGCTAATAAAAAAGGAATAAACACCATCCATAGAATTCTGTAAACAAAACATATATACTAAATATTTTGGATGCACCAAACAAGAGTGCACTTGTAAGCCCCACAAATTCAAAAAGCATAAAAGTTTCTTTAAAAATAGGTTCCAGAAGAGAAGGCTTTTCAGAAGGAGAGCAAAGCAGCCCAACGCTTGCTTCATTTGTGGACAAAGAGGCCATTGGGCTAACAAGTGTCCTAACAAGGCAAAGTTTCCACAGAAACTAAATCTTATACAAGAAGAAGGCCTTTCCCTTGAAGAAGGTTTTGAATACTTTGAAAAAAGTGAGGAAGATGTCCCTACAAGCCCTCCGTCCAATGGTGCAGAAGAACCAGAATATCCAATAGTAGAAGATGAGGAGGTCACACACACTATAGATGCACTGGACGACCATCCACAAACTTCAAGGAGAAATAGACACAGATACCATAGGGGATCATACAGAGGAAAAAATAAGCCTTTTGGAGAAAGGTCTATCACTCCACAATCTGCCAACATCTCCTACAAATGGCAGTCAGAATTCGACCTTGAGACAGATAAGCTCCCATCGTCGCCCTCGTCCCCTTCCTCAAAAGATTCTGAAGAGGAACTTGAAAGAGATGAATTCTCAAAGGAATTCCTCAGAGAGGGAAGAACTATCAATCTAAATGGAGAATCGTCTAAAAGCATCTTCGAAGAAGATGCATTCATAACCACAAACCCATTCAAGATTCTCTCTAAACTGAGAACCCTCTGAGAAATCATAAGAGAAAGCCAAGAAAAATACAAAAGTACTCCTACTTCTAAAAGCTACTTTTTCACAGAAAAGGAAGGTGAGGCAGAGCCTAGGATGCAACAAATAGAAAAGGAGTTAAAAAGGCCAGTAGAAGAAGAGGACCAACTTCGCATATATCGCCTTTTCATGACCCAACAAGAGCTATTACTGGCACAGATAGAGAAACAGAACCAATTACTCTCTAAATTAGTGGAAAAGGTCTCTATCAAGGAAGGGGCCACTATCAATAAAAAGGACATGAAACAAGCAACAGAGCATCGCATCAATGCAATAGGAAGGGCTCAGCTTCATGTTACACCTGCCAAGATAGCATCAGCAAAAAGACCAAGTATACAACTCGATGCTCTTCTAGACATTGGAGCTTCTCTTACGGTATGTGAATCCTCCTATATCCCGCCAGAGAAAATTGAAAAAATGGACGAAGCTATCCATGTATCTCTAGCTTCCAACAAAAAGTTGGTCATTGACCACCTAGCCCGAATATACTGTTTCTTGGGAAATCTTAAAATTCCCATAACAGTGTGCTTAGTCAAGGAAGTAGGGTTTGATTTGATCATAGGCATGGATATCATCAACCATCTCAAGCCGATTACTTTTGATTTCCACAAGATCAGTTTTTTCTTTCAAGGAAACAGATTTGAAGCACCTCTCCTCAAACATTTCTCAAGAACCCTCTCCTTAATCACCCCATCCTGCACCAATAATTGTAATGAGAGATTCCGAAAATGGTTTCATGAAGAAAAAAAAAAGTACAATGCTGCTATCCAAGACATGTCTACCAACATTATGACTTTCTCATCGGAAAACCCTCTCCAGTTTTGGGAAAATATAAAATATTTCATATCCCTCCTAGAAGTGCCTTAGAACAATCCAACTAAAGCTACCCATCCCGGGATGGGCCAAGAAGACACAGAAATTTGCAAACAAAGAGATACAAGAACTACTTGAAAAAGGCTTAATCGAACCAAGCACTAGTCCTTGGGCATGCCAGGCATTCTACGTCAACAAGCATGCCGAACAGAAAAGGGGGAAAAAGAGGTTGGTAATTAATTACAAACCTCTCAACAAATTTTTAATCCACAACAAACAACCATTACCCATTAAAGATGATTTGATACAAAGACTCCAGGGCGCCCAAATCTTTTCAAAATTCAACCTTAAATCTGGGTTTTGGCAATTCAAAATCAATCCTGAAGATCGTTACAAAACTGCTTTCTCACTTCCCCAAGGACATTTTCAGTGGATAGTCCTACCTTTTGGTGTCAAAACTGCCCCTTCTCTATGTCAGGAAAGGGTGGATCATGTTTTTCAACCATTAAGACACTGTTGTGCAGCCTATATAGATGACATCCTAATCTTCTCCCAAACTTTTAAAGAGCACATCAAACATCTGGAAGAGTTCCTAAATCTTATCCAAACAGAAAACATAGCCCTATCGCCTACAAAAAGCCAATTTGCTATTCCAGAGGTAGAATTCTTGGGGGTAACAATATGCAATGGCACGATCCAACTCCAAGACCATGTGATCACCAAAATAATCGAAACAATCAGGACTCCCCTCATCAACATCAAACAACTCCAACAACTATTAGGATGCCTTAATTGGATCCATCCCCATGTACCTGCCCTACAAAAATACACCTCCAAATGGACCCCACTACTCAAGAAAAATGCTGCTTTTATATGGAATGAAGAACATGAGCAGACCTTCTGCTCACTCAAACAAGTGATAAAAAACCTACCTCCCCTAAGGATCCCTTCCCCTGGAAACCCTCTAATTATCTACTCCGACGCCTCGGATACAGGATGGGGAGGCATTCTTACATAGGTTGATAACAACAAAGAGGAAATCTACAGATTTGCTTGGGGTTCATATTCAAAAGCCGAAATCAATTACCCTTCCTCACATAGAGAAATACTGGCATTAAAGAAGTGTATCAAAAGCTTTAGAATTTTTGTTGAATACATTCATTTTACTGCCAGGACAGACTTGAAAAATATGCAAGGGTTTTTGACATCTAAAAACCTATACGAAATCGGAAACAAGAGATTATTAAGTTGGTCACTTTAGTTTGATAATCTCCAAATTACTTTTGAGCATATTCTTGGTCATAAAAATATTATGGCCGACATACTTTCCAGGTGGCCCGACAAGAAGCCAAATCAAGAAAAAGAACAATAAAATATCATCATTTCTTTACATGCCTTGTACAAAAAAAGGTACAAGCACATGGACTCACATGGCTTGTACAGGAAGACACCCGCACGTGGCCTCACATGCCTTGTACATAAAAATATTTTTTTCTTTTTTACCTCATTTGTAGAAACTTCTCAAAGAAGCTACCCGAAATCTTGTATATAGGGAGAGAGTCTCTCCAAGGGAGGCGGAATTTTTCCAGGCAAATGTATCTTTCTATTACAATTTGAATTGTGTCCATTTCTGTACACCTATATTTGAGTCTTTGAGTCTTTGAGTCTTGGGTTTTCAACATCTCCCAATTGGTGTTTCGTTTCTTCCAACTGTTCTTTTCGTTTCGGGTTTTCTGTGGGTATAATGGTATCAGAGCCAAGAAGGTGTTTGTTTCAGGTAGATTTTTTAGAAGTTTGAGATCTCCATTAGGCATCTTGCTGTTGTTGCCACAGGCGTGTTTAAAGCTCTAGGTCCTACTGCTTCTCCTTCTTATACAGATCCCTAACACTCAACCACCATGGCTTTGTCCCGTGCCTTGTCCAAGAAATATCAATCTTTGGGTCATAACACTCTCTCCATCGAATAAGAAAAACCCGCTGCTAAATGGGAGCTACCATCAATCAGGCCTACCGACATATACGAAGAAAAATTCGGACACTTCAAAGCCTCCACTGTCTTCGTCGACGAACGAGGTAATCTGATGATCTCCGATAGTCATAGTGATGCTCATTTCTTGAAAGTCTTAGAGAAACCTTTTGAGCACATCCAGAAAGCCAAGGCTAAAGGATATAACTATATGCACCTAGGATACATAGCCATAGGCATAGTCCCTCTATTTAGGAAAGGTTTGCCTGTCTCTGCTTTGGCAGCCGTCTTAGACACAAGACATAAAAGCTTAGAGAACATGATGGTTGGAGCTATCATGTCGCCACTGTCTAATGGCCCAGTGTATATGGAATTACACCCAAACTTTCTAATTTCCTTGGATGATCCCTATTTCCCAGAGATACTTACTCTTAAGATTCAGACCCAAGGATTAGATATGAAAGCTGGAAGTGTTCATGTTGCTTTACAGTATCGAGCTGTTCTTAGGCTTGTTAACACTGCAATCCCTAGTGTTTTTGAAGGTTTGTCTCTAGATCCTAAAGAGAAGGAATAAAATATCATAATGAAGGCTGATCAAATAGCTGAAAAGTTAATACCCCAGACTGTTCAATGGTCCTAACTATCTCTGCCAGAAAATTGGAACCTGGACATCTCAATCACACAAAGAAATGAGATGAACAGTTCGATACCTACTTCTATAGCCCAAGTCTCTCCTTTCAACTACAGTCTAGCCAAAGGAAGCAACCAAAAATAGAAACAACCCATTTTCGTAGCCAAGCCAGCCACTCTCGCTACGAGCAAGCTCCAGCAAAAACCGCTAGTATGCTCCCATGAAGACCTGGCCCGAACACAAGCCGGTTTACAATGTCTACATTGCAAGAAGCTAGTGGAGTCCACAGCATCCACTTCCACCAACCACACCATCAATGTGTTGCACAATACTCTTACCATATTTCAAGTCAACAATGAAGAAGTGATAGGCGCTCCTTTCATTGTCCAGACCTTAGGGCACTATTCCTCATTTGAGATGGTCACAAACTGGCAATGTAAATCTATCATTGATCTCAATGATAGGATCAAAGCTGTGCATGCAAAACTGGATCAGATTGCAAGGATGCTTGAAGATAAGGAATACCCTTGCCCAAATCTACCACTGCGTATCATCGCCCCGGCGAAGAAAGATTTACCGCTACCTTCTACTTGGTTCTCACTGAAGTCTTTCAAAGAGGACCCAACCAAAGATACCCTTTTCATGATGAAGGGAAAAGAGAAGGAAATTATTGGCAGCAGCAGAGACATCATCCAAAATGCAACGGATTCAGAAAAAGAACTGTTTGGGATGCCTCCGACATCAAACCTTCCCCCTACTTCGTGGTTCCCATCCCCAGACAATTTGCAAGATCTAGCAGATGATGAAGAGGAAGAAGGTATTCCTTTGGCCACTGTCCATTATGATCAACCCTCGATCACTAAAGTCTATCCGACTAGACTTGAGGACTGGATCATCCGCACTGAGGATTACTCAGACCGCCCCAACATAGCCCCTTCTCTGGATGAGCCGGTGTACTGGATGAGAAATCTTACCAAGCAGAGAAAAGAAGATGTCATTGGGAATGAGCCAGAGAATACGCAGAAATTATTGCTGAATCAGATGCCAAGTTTGCCTACCTGGAGAGGAATCGGCTACAGATGCTCCGAAAAGACATGAAAGGTATGGCATTCAGAGGGTGAATGAAACATCAAGCTAGTTCACTTGCAACAACGAAGAATGTCGAGAGCCTTACTGTCCCAAAAATAAATCAAGGCAGACAACACATGCTGAAAGACCTCTGACCCGGATCCCATAGACAAAGCAGAACAGGCCACTGCATTTGATGAATACATAGAAGCCAGGAAGCACTGGATGAGGCTAGATGAATCTGATGACGAATATGACCCGACACCATGGCTCAACATGATGAATGCAGAAGCAACAAAGGTAGAAGAAAAAACAAGAAGGAACAAAATCGTCAATCTGCCTCTATGGAATATCAACTCTTTGAAGCAAAGATAAATAGAGGAAGTATTCCATGAAATGTTTGGCTACTTCAACTCCCTCTACCAGAATCAAGGAATCTCGCAAATCAATGCAGTAAACCATATAACCCATGTATTCACTGGGGACCTACCATATTGGTGGGACTCTATCGACAACCAAGCCAAACTAATCATCCAAAGATATCCCAATCCTGGAGTGCTTTTCTTTAAAGCACTCCTCTCAGAATGGGTAGGAAGCAGAAATGATGAAGCCAAGCACATCATCCAAGCATACCACAGTGCAAGGCTTTGTAACATTAACAGAATAGATGAGTATATAATATACATGAGACATTTGTTGTATAGAAGTAATGGAGAGCATGACCCCACTAATAAGAGCGTGTTTGTTAACTCTTTACCAGCTCCTATTCCTACTCTAGTGATACAAAAAATGGAAAGTCTAAACATAACATATGATCACTCATACGGAATGATTGCTCAGGTAGTAAGAAAAGTAGTGGATGATCTCTGTATACAGTCAAAAGCCAAATAGCTGATAAAAAAGGGATCACAACCATCCATAGAATTCTGTAAACAAAACATATGTACTAAAGATTTTGGATGCACCAAACAAGAGTGCACTTGTAAGCCCCACAAATTCAAAAATCATAAAAATTTCTTTAAAAACAGGTTCTAGAAGAGAAGGCTTTTCAGAAGGAGAGCAAAGCAGCCCAACGCTTGCTTCATTTGTGGACAAACAAGCCATTGGGCTAACAAGTGTCCTAACAAGGGAAAGTTTCCACAGAAACTAAACCTCATACAGGAAGAAGGCCTTCCCCTTGAAGAAGGTTTCGAATACTTCGAAAGAAGTGAGGAAGATGTCCCTACAAGCCCTCCGTCCAGTGGTGCAAATGAACCAGAATATCCAACAGTAGAAGATGAGGAGGTCACACACACTATAAATGCACTGGACGACCATCCAGAAACTTCAAGGAGAAAAAGACACAGATACCATAGGGGATCATACAGAGGAAAAAATAAGCCTTTTGGAGAAAGGACTATCACTCCACAATCTTCCAACATCTCCTACAAATGGCAATCAGAATTCAACCTTGAGACAGATTCTGAAGAGGAACTTGAAAGAGATGAATTCTCAAAGGAATTCCTCAGAGAGGGAAGAACTATCAATCTGAATGGAGAATCGTCCAAAAGCATCTTCGAAGAAGATGCATTCATAACCACAAACCTATTCAAGATTCTCTCTAAACCGAGAACCCTCGGAGAAATCATAAGAGAAAGCCAAGAAAAATACAAAAGTACTCCTACTTCTGAAAGCTACTTTTCCATAGAAAAGAAAGGTGAGGCAGAGCCTAAGAGGTAACAAACAGAAAAGGAGTTAAAAAGGCTAGTAGAAGAAGAGGACCAACTCCGCATATATCGCCTTTTCATGACCCAACAAGAGCTATTACTGGCACAGATAGAGAAACGGAACCAATTACTCTCTAAATTAGTGGAAAAGGTCTCTATCAAGGAAGGGGCCACTATCAATGAAAAGGACATGAAACAAACAACAGAGCATCGCATCAATGCAATAGGAAGGGCTCAGCTTCCTGTTACACCAGTCAAGATAGCATCAGCAAAAAGACCAAGTATACAACTCGATGCTCTTCTAGACAGTGGAGCTTCTCTTACAGTATGTGAATCCTCCTATATCCCGCCAGAGAAAATTGAAAAAATGGACGAAGCTATCCATGTATCTCTAGCTTCCAACAAAAATTTGGTCATTGACCCATTAGCCCAAATATACTGTTTCTTGGGAAATCTTAAAATTCCCATAACAGTGTGCTTAGTCAAGGAAGTAGGGTTTGATTTGATCATAGGCATGGATATCATCAACCATCTCAAGCCGATTACTTTTGATTTCCACAAGATCAGTTTTTTCTTTCAGGGAAACAGATTTGAAGCACCTCTCCTCAAACATTTCTCAAGAACCCTCTCCTTTATCACCCCATCTTGCACCAATGCTTGTAATGAGAGATTCCGAAAATGGTTTCATGAAGAAAAACAAAAGTACAATGCTGCTATCCAAGACATGTCTACCAACATTATGACTTTCTCATCGGAAAACCCTCTCTAGTTTTGGAAAAATAAAAAATATTTCATATCCCTCCCAGAAGTGCCTAACAGCAATCCAACTAAAGCTACCCATCCCGGGATGGGCCAAGAAGACACAGAAATTTGCAACAAAGAGATACAAGAATTGCTTGAAAAAGGGCTTTTTCTAGGCAAATGTATCTTTCTATTACAATCTGAATTAGTCTCCATTTCTGTACACCTATCTTTGAGTCTTTGAGTCTTTGAGTCTCGGGTTTTCAGCGTCTCCCAACTGATGTTTCGTTTCTTCCAACTGTTCTTTTCATTTCGGGTTTTCTGTGGGTATAAATGCGACGCCAATAGCGACGCTGTCGCATTTGCGACGCTGATAGCGACACCAATAGCGACGTTTCTATGGCGTCGTTAATAATGATGCTTTTTGTGACAACGGGGGCAAATTTTGTTGTTTGTATTTTCGTCGCTTTAAACGTCGGTATAAGGCCTATATCTTGTAGTGCATGTCCTCCCTGCAAGCTCCATCGAGGAGGTGAATCACACTTGCTATTCCCCCTCCCCCTCCAGCACGACAGTCGGCTGGGGGGATAAGGGGAATAAAAAATAATAAAAAATATTATTATACTATTATTTATCCAATAAGATATTCTTATCCCCATGACCTCTTCCCAAGAGGAGATTCATGCGACAACTGCGGTTTTGGGGTCCCGGATTTTTGCGAAAGGAGATAATGCTACATCGCGTCTGAGTTCGTACCGTCTGGGATCCAATGCCGAGAATTCACATGGCCTCAACAAATATTTTCAGTAGAAATATTACAATCACGGCCGTACTTGGTGTAGGGGTTGGGCTAGGAATCTGTACCTGGGGTTGTGCGGCATTGAGATTGTTAACGTTAACAACTCGCTAAACGTTTCTTACATTACATTTCATACCCAATTCGGCTTTCAGCCAAGAGACCCAATCCCTTAACTTTTTATCAATACTCATAGACAAGACAATCATTGATAAGAAGAAGTCTTATTTCATTCATATGGGCATAGCCCTTTCGGAGTACAATATATCTTGGGATGGTAGAGCAAGTTGATACGTTAATTCAGGGAGAATAGGGTCGTGTTACATTCAGCTACGGAAACTGGGTAATAGTATGGATTTGGGTCATGGATCTTTAGGAATCGATAAGTCATTGGAAGATTAGGGTATCCTTTCCTTTGGTACCCATTCTTCTCGTAGCATCCCAACACCATGATCCTGTCGGCGAGGATTATGCGGGTCACTTCCTCGTACACATATGTGTTCAGCTTGATCTTCCAACCTTCGACATGTAAAGTTGTGTCTACGTGAGCCTCAACAAAGATGAACAACTTCATGATCTTCAAGTCCTCCAATCACTTGGTTCTCTCTAGGTTGGTTCGAAGGTATGCAAATCAATGGGCAGCTATGTAATAGATTCCTGAATCACCCGTCCATCTTCGTTCCACGTATAGAGGCGATGGATTGTAAATGCGGTCTAGGATGTTGATCATATCGATCCTTCGTCGATAATGTGAGGCATGCATCGCGGTCATAAACATGACCTAGAACACCATGAATCTGTTCCATGCTTCATAATTCTGCAAGATAGAATCGATAAGTAAAGAAATGTTCTTTACAATAACATTTGCTTTACTTCACCTTATTAAGTTTTCTTATAAAGACAGATCCTTCATTGGTTCGCTCTAATACCAACTGTAACGTGTCCACCTGTTCCCTTTCAGGACACGACTTAGCAGGCCATCAAGAAGAGAGTCTAGAAAGCTCCACCCGGCACTCCCATGGAATGTTACGAGGTTTGCGATCTAGGTCTTCCCGAGTCTGCCACATAGCGGAAGTATTCCAGTCGATTCCCACTTAGGACCGACCTGAATCACGGTTTTCCTAGTGGTCAAACTCCTAGAACGGCAGCTAGCGTCAAGCCCCAGGCGAACTACTTTATGCAGAAACGTCAGGGTCAAAGCGGATTCATGCTGCACTTGGTTCAAGGAGAATGGGAAATGAGAGGGATGCAAAGCTCAACCTCTTTGCCAATAAGGCATATTCCCATTCTGTTCCCCTAGAACAGCATAAATCAGAATTCTAATAACCTGAACTCTAGGTCAATGTTGCCTGTTGTTCATTCCCTTCGAGCAAAGTTCCTTGTTGTCGATTCCATTTGAGAAAAGTTCCCGGCCAACCGGGACCACCCATCCGTAGGATGGACCCATGGCCACATCCACCGCACTTTCCTCAGGGTTACTTTAGTTGTCTAATTACCTACCACATTTAGTTGGACACGCATAAAATAACTTTCTTAATTAGCCAGTTAGACACTGGTTCCTTCACGTAATCTTAGCACTTGACATAGAAAAAAGTGTCAAACAAGTTTCTTTTCAATAGGTTATTTTATTTATCTTTGGAATACATCCATATAATGCAGCCCGTAGGCTAATCCATAATCTGCCTGAAGGCAATCCATAATCCACAGGGATTACTAATCCAAGATTTCGCCCATAGACTAGTATGCGAGCCTCGAGATCCAATACTGAGTCGCGTTGGCCTCTTGTACAGGGCCCAGAAGGCAAGGGATTTACGGCGAGAGCCCCCCGGCACCCAAGCATCCTCCTGCTCCAAGTAGTGCCCGACGAAGATACCTCTTGCGGCGGGTTTAGTCCACGTTCCCAGCATGGTTAACAACCCCCTTGGTTAGGGTCAAACAGACAGTCGAGGGTAACTGATGCTGCCTCTCCCTTCAGGCCTTCAACCTGAAGCATTAATTATCTTTCCATCTTTAGTTCCTTGAGTAAACAATGCAAACAGTACTCCTAAACTGTTACAAGCACAATCAATCTAGTGGTCATTTATTTAGCCAACTACTAATGAGTGAATCCTCTTCTCCGAATGCGTCCAGCATCCAATCCAGGATCAATTGTGACTTGGCAAGTTCCCCAAGGGTTTGTTTGTTTTCCCTTTTATCCTTGGGTTAGGGTCATACCCTGTCAACCCAAATTAACCAACACCTTAGGTTACTTTAAGTTAAGACAGTGAATCTTGGCGCCCATGTCGCTTTAACTTGATTGATCCTTGCTTGTTAGGCAAAACATAAGCTTCTTGGCAAATCAGCCCAAAAAAGGTGATGTAGCAGGATGACTACCAATCCTCTTGCAAGTTAGACTTGCACTAGAACCTGCCAACCTCATTCCAAGAAATGGCAAATCTCTCTTCTAATTAAACCACAAGGCCGTGCGACGTTGCAACTTGTTGCACAAGTGTCGCATTTAACTCATGGGATCATTTCAACCATTGAACGGCGTTTCCTGGTCAAGAAATTATGTTTAGACAAGCCGCAGGGTTTGGAGTGTCTTCTTACCAACCCAATATTAATTGTACTAGGCTGACAACGTTCGGTCCTAGGGTTTCCAAACTCAATCTGAGTTTTAGCATTAGGTCAAACAATCCTTAGGGTAGAAACCCTAGATCGTTGTTTGCATGAGCGTCCAATTGACCCAAACATTCCGTGAATGTGGATAGGACCTTTGGGTTTGAGGGCTTCGACTTGGCATCCAAGTACGATACTAGGCTGCATTTCTGACGTCCCAAGCCCTAGCTAGTACATGAGGCATTTATCATATCAATTAGTTATGCCTATACGAATCCCTAATGGTTATAATATTACAAGTGATTTGGATAAATTATCCTACTTGTCTTGCGATAAGGACGATCCTTTCCTAGAGATGCTAAACTTGTTCTAAGGATGTAAATAGTTTCAAGACGTCACAATACATGTAAACATGCAATTCATTACTTCTATGCACCAAGAGGTTTGCAATAACCTTAACTTTTCTTGCTAAAGTCATTACGCATGATAATCTAGAGAATAACTTGCATGAAACCTACGAGGATTTACATCAAGGAATTATGCCTACAACCCTTTTGCCTAAGCCATTGAATTTTATGCTTTGATATGATATGCGATCTTTTCTAAATGCAACTCAATGAAATGAAATTTACGCACGACGAATATGTAACATGCGACCCTTAGATACAACATTGTAAATGAAGTTCATGCAAGACTAAGGCTAGTGTTGACTTAATCCATTTCCAAGCATCTTTTTCATGCAACTTACAAGTCCGTGGTTCCATTTCCATACTATGCAATTGACCAGGGTTTCATTTTCATGCCGTGCAATGGATGTTAACAACTCTATCCATGCACTTAACAATTTCAACCTTTTAATGCTAGGAAATATGCGTTTTAGGCTTGTCACTTTGAAATACACAACAAGGCAACATGCTACTAAGCTCCTAAGACGGACAAGTAGTTTATGTTTGAAAATTTTTGGAAATGCAAACAATCCAATTTTCATGACATGCACCAACCCTTGTCCATCGTTCAAAGAGATAATTTATCAAATGTACTTTTATCACTACCACATGAATTAACGATAAGCGTAAAATGCATTCTCCCTATGGAATTAAGCCTGTTTAAAGCATTTCTTATACATGGGATTAAATCGTAAAACCTGGGCTTGTGGATCCACGGGGATGTCCACGTGTATGTTCGGGGAAGAACCACCTGCGAGTGCACTTTGCAACTTCTTGGAAGCCATCGTAGACGTGATTATGGACTTCCGGTTTGCCTTCACCCTTACGCAATCGACGAATTTCCTCCAGGCTTGGTAAACAGCTCAAGATCTACCCTCTCCCCCCGTGCGCAGGAAAATCTTTCACCAAAACGTGGTTCTTTAAAAACCCAGGGAGGCTTGTGGGAATGGGGCTTAGGGAAGCCCCCCTTAGAAGCTTCTGATTTATACAGAAAACGTGGAGGGCCAATTATTGGTAGGAAGTTGACGATGAAGGGGGGGGGTTTTTATGATAATGGCGAGGATGGGCGGCGGCGTGAGCCTGGCGGACCAGCGCAGCAAGGCGGCGTTCTTTGGCGGCTGCAGCACAGCGTCACGGTGCTCCTCCTTCTCTCCCTTTAAACATCAGAGCGGTAGTCTCCTCTCTCTGTTCGTCTGATCCTCTCTCCCCTTTGTCCACAGGGGGGTTCATATAGCCTTAGGGGGGGGGGAAGGGAAGCTCCACCACATGGAGGCTTCATGCCATTCCCTCCTCATGCATTCCCTACACCACTCTACCTTAGGCCATTCCTCCCCACACTCCCTCTCCTCCAGCCATGCATCGACTCGGGGAAGGGATAATTAAAAAAAATTTGCCTAAAATTTATCCAATTGCCCCTTCAAAAAGGGTATTCCCTCGCGGCTTTTATGGTCTTCAACCCTGGCCTCGATTTCACCATGCGAAGGCCTCATTTTTGCACGTGCAGGGTATGGATTAAGCTGCCAATAATTACGATGTGGGAGATAACCTTGCACAAGTTTTACGCGGCATGCGGGGAGTGAAGTTCAATAATATTTTTGAGCGGAAATATTACAATTATCGTAAAAAATTTACAGAGTACTCGTATTTTTAGACGCGCAGTTACATGCGTGTATAGACGGAGAATATGAATATATCTACTTTTTTATAAATATGATTATATATTTATGGAGCGCGTCAATAGGCGTGTCTATATGCACATGTAGTTTTCCCTATAAGCGCGCTTGTAGACGCGAAATTTTAGACACACTAGTAGACGTGGTAATAAATGTGCCCGACATTTTTAAACACAATTCAAATATTGCATCTACAAGCGCGTCTATGGAGGCGCCTTTTTGTTGTCGTGTTAAAAAGACCTTGAATGCATGTGATATAGAGGGTTTACATATATTGAACCCTTGTAGCACACAGGAATATCTAATTTGCAGGCTATAGACAGAAGGTACCTAAGTATATCACTACTTGTGAAAACACAGAGTGGGCTATTGCCAATAATGTTCTTAGTGCAAAAAGATTTAAAAAATGATTGTCTTTGGACCTTGAATTGATGTGGGGTTTCTTCTAGAGAAGACATGGTGTATCTTTTGGGATGTAAAACCCTCATTCTGAAGAACGTTTGATCTATCTTGATTGGCATATTGCTTTTAGAAAAACTAAGGATAGCTATTGATTATAGTTGGCACCATTCGAATTTGTGATGTGCTTGATGAGCCAATTCCTATGATGATGAAGAAGACGATGACATTTGATTTTCCATGTGTAAATCACTAGTTTGTTAGACTTGTAAAACTTTTAGGACCAGGAGACCTTGGTGTATGCCTGGGTGTGTGCCGATGCGGGTGAGTGAGTGAGTGAGAGAAAGCAAGATGAAGTATATGTGATCTTTGGGCTCCATTCTAAGAGCCCCATCACACCCAAGGGCAATGGGGCGAATAGGGCTTTTGGGATCTTAGCATCACATAGGGTTTGCACCATGTCCCAACTATATATTAGTCATGAGAAATAACAAAATCAGTCCCACGTTTTCAGCGTTGATTGTTTGCTAATCCATGCAAACATGTCATCCCCCAATGAAATGCGATAACCCAATGTTAGCACTCACTTTTTTGCAAGTGTAAGTGGTGAGAAGAGAGGGGTAAGGAACCCCCACTCCCCCTGTAAGTGGTGGGAACAGAGGGGGCAATGGGGGGAGTGGGGTCCCGCTCCCCGCACTGGCCTTGGGCTGGACGAGAGCTCAAACAATGAACATTGCGGATTTCTCAACTAAGAAATTCCAAATTAGCATTCACAAGACGACAACGGAAGCTATTTATTCATGCATGCCTCCAACAAGACACCACACCAGGGCATAGCTATACATAGAGGCAGGCCGGCTTCTTATAAACTAGTTGAAGCGGGGATCGGAGATGTAGAAGCCCAGGCTATCGATATGGGTACCCTGACGGCCGAAGAAGCCAAGGATCTGTGGGCGAACTACGTGACCGTTCATGCCAGAGGGTTTCACTTGAGGCGCATGTGCGGAGGAGACGCCCATCGCTAGCACTCCCTTGTAGTTGGAATGGGGATGGAAGATGCTCTTGTTCTCACCCACGGTCAGAGAGATGTCAGCGGCTGCGACCCCGTTGGCGCCAAAGTCGACCTACAATATCCCAAGCCGTCAGTGAACGAACGTATAGTTGATGTATTACTACGCATTATTAACGTATAGCAATATCAAAGCAATGCGCCAGGGCTTGGCTAATAATTTGACGACGTTCATACCTCCGCGGCGGTACCGGTGGCACTGCCGTGCAACACGGTGGTGCCGTTGCCGTACACGACTCGAAAGCCATTGAGATTGTTGGACGCGTAGTAGACGGTGAGCTTGCACACCCCACCGTTGCTCCAACCGTCGTCGAAGGGGCTGCCGCCCGCGAAGCCCCCCCACGGCCCAACTATGGCTGCCATAGACAATATTGCTGTATTGAAGGTATAAAGGGCGCTGTTTGTGTTTTTTGCGTATGCTGCCTCTGGCGCCTGGGCCTCTGCTCTCTATTTATAGGTCTCGCTCCCACCAGTACTACGTCGCCGAGGGTGAAAACTTAAAAGCTCTCTAGCTACCTCTTCGCCGACCACCCTGACTCACTCACTCTCACTGATCTCACTCTCACACCAACCACCCTGCCGCTTTCGAGCAATAATTTTTAGACGCCTCTCTCAATCACTCGGCGAGCCCACAACAAAAAACTCACATGGCAACATTGGCGTGAATAGCGGGAGCTGGATAAGCTCACGCAGCATATTTGCCGCTTCAAAACGCGAGGCTCGACGTCGACGGACGTGTTAGTACAATATCATTTAGTGATCACGAGCTGGATAACGCCTTTTTCTTTCTCTAAGTTGCTTTGGCCTCGGGCCTTCCTGCCAGCCAAATAAATAACAAGACTCCGATCCATAGGAGGGACCGGATTTCACGGTTGCACTATCCTCTAGAAAGGGGTTTATCCCTCAAGGGGTTTATCCCTCGTGAGAAGGATAGAAATAAATTTGGGCTATGGATATATATCAGCACGGGCCCCACAGATTTTACGGGTTCAGCCCGTATCAGGTAATTATGGGTCCCACAGATTAAAAAGGCCCTTAAAACGAGGTTGGTCTCTTCTCAACTGACTTCCCAGGTTTTAAACCTTGTACCCTGTTTGTTAGACGCAGACGCTTGGAACCATGCGCCCGCATGAGAAGCTGATGACAGGTTTATATCATCCAAATTAATTATTCAAATAAATATAAAAAATTAAGCGACCGGTAAATCACCGGGAGAGAACCGACACATCAGCAAATATCTCGGGCCCATACTGATATTTATCTTCGGCCATAAGTTTGCTCTCTTGAAAGAAGGTCATACTTCCAATTCTTCACAAAGAAATTGAGGTTACAGTCACGCCCTAGAAAGTAAAGCTTTGGGTTGTCCTTCAATTCTCGCATGATGCATTCACTCTCACTCCACCCACCACCTTCTTGTAGGGATCCTTGGGGTCCCATGATCATATGCCTCTCTCTTTGGTATTGCATGCGGCTCACTTTACTTTTTCCAATAGGAAGAAGATGGCTTTTCTCCCACCAACCAAGAACTTGAAGCCTAAGTGATTTTGTAATCATTGACTCTACAAAATTTCACCAAAACAAGAATGACACATTAGTACTACCTCAACAATGCGAGCAAGTATATATGCAAAGGCTAATTTTTTTATATGTATACATGTGATACATATACACAATATAATAAGTACTTAAGTTTTTTGCTTTTGTTTATCAAATACAGGTTGTGTATCATCCAATGGTAAACAATAACCGATAGTGGTATGTCATCCCTATATCTAATCGTTCAAAACCAATATATGGTAATATTACCGACATGGAGATAGCAGATGATCACAATCCAACAATTAATGATGATGTGCATGATGACACCATAATGGATGATATGCGTGATATAGTATAAGATGAACCTCACGAGGATGTTCAAGGAAACGCAGAAGAAGACAATAATGTGATTGTCGATGATATTGATAAAGTTATTGAGCAATATAGCAACACATCTGATAGTAGGATAGACTTATTTGTTTCGTTACCTCTTGGTAACATAGACCTAGAAGTAGATAGTTTAGCAAGGGCTGATCTCATTGAAGATGAGATGGATCATTCACTCTAACATACTTAATTTGCTTATTGATTCAATGTGTATTCCTAATTCTATGGTTTTTATCATGCACACACGTGCATACTCAAGAATCAATACTCAATTTTAAAGCTAAATTGAATTTTCCATATTAAAAAGGAAGTATCTTTTATCATCTTCAAGTACGTAGAGAAATTACGAGATACATATTGCAATGCTTGCGACTAATTGTAAGGTTTCTATCGCTTGCTGCTAATTACTTATATTAGGCTTGTCAACTGGAGGAACTGCCATTCATTAGAGAGCAATGAAAAAGTAATTATTAGCTCTATTTTTTTAATTCAATGATTCAATGTGTATTCTTAATTCTATGGTTTTTATCATGCGCACATGTACATGCTCAAGAATCAATTTCAGGTGGTTAAATAATTATTAACTTTGGTTTTTTAATTATGTAAATTGTTAATTTTAGGTGGTTAAATAATTGTGCATCTGTTGACGCGTCTATATTAGCGTTTATTTGTGCGAATATATAGACGCAAAATTCGCGTCTATTTACACGCACTTATAGATGCTCTGATAGACGCGCCCGACTTTGCGCATCTAACATGCGCGTCTATGCCTCGTTTTTGTTGTAGTGTTAAACACTGGTTCCTTCACGTAATCTTATCACGTGACATAGAAAAACAATATCAAACAAGTTCTTTATTAATATATCATTATATTTATCTTTGAAATACAAGGAGTTCCGGCCGTAGGCTTGTCCACAATCCGCCCGAAGGCTATTCAGTAATCCACATGGATCACTATTCCAAGCTTCCGCCCATAGACTAGTATACGGGCCTCGAGATCCAATCCCGAGTCACATTAGTCTCTTGTACAGGACCCGGAAGGCGAGGGATTTACGGCCAAAGCCCCCCTGGCACCCAAGCATCCTCCTGCTCCAAGTAGTGCCCAACGAAGAGACCTCTCACGGCGGGTTCGATCCACATTCCCGGCGCAGTCAACAATCCCTTGGTTAGGGTCAGGCAAGCAGTTGGGGGTAACTGAAGCTGCCTCTCCCTTCAGGCCTTCAACCTGGTTTTGGGGTGAGATATCTACATGGATACCGGGAGATGACCCTCCCGCAGCTACTCCTTGGACTTTCTTGGGCAGCATCGCAGTTGTAATCCTTCGAACGTGAAGGCAGCTTTACACTCCTTTTTGGAATTCCACCATCGCTTCAATACTCTTCTTCTCTCTTTCGAGGCAAGGAGCCATTAAGGGATTGACCACAAGAAGGGGGTAATAAGACCTTTAAGGTCTTAGCTTCTTCGAGAGGGAAAGGTTTACAAAGCCTAGAAAGGCCCTATAGGGGTATATACACGGTAAAAAGGGAGTGTGTGAGTGTGGTTTCGCAAACATATGAAGGGCCTTGAAAGGGTATAAAAAGGGGGATCTTGAAGGGATTTCTGGACGCAGGGTAAGTTCCAAACCAAGGGGAAAGGTGAAGGGTGAAAGGGGGTAAAAAGCACAAGAAGGAGGTAATAAGTTAAACACGGGGGTTAAGGTGGATAAGAATTTTCAAGGCTTAGTTCTTTGGGGGGATTCCATCCAAGGGAAGGGGGCTTAAGGGAGAAGGGCTTAAGGCTTATAAAGCAAGGAGGTTGGGGGGGGGGGGGGGGGGGGGGGGGTTTAGCGGTTTTTGAGGCCAAGGGGAGTGGGGGCTAAGGTGGCTTAAACACGGGGTGGGGGTTTTAATGGCTCCACGGGAAGGGGTTAAGGGTTTAAAACCAGAGGGGGGGGTGAAAGGGTAAACGGGGATAAAACCAGAAGGGGGTGAAAGGGTAAATGAAGGGTATAGGAAGGGGTGCTTAGAGGAGCCCCCCCTTAGAAGCTTCAAGAAGCTTCTGTGGGCTCGAAGGCCCACGTGGGGAGAGAGGATGGAGGCGGCAGGTGTTGGCGTGATGGCGCTTGGCTCCTTCCTCTCGACGGTAGAGCTCAACGGCAGCGTCAGAAATCTGACGGTTCTCTCCTCCCGGCGACCACCTCCCTGGCTTCACCTCAAACACTCGACGTCAATCTCTCCTTCCCTCACGACAGTTAGGTGACGTTTTGGCATCAGGCGGCAGCATTCGTCTTCTGTCCTTCCTCCTCCTCCCAGTAGCCTGCGGCCCTCCCTCAATTATATAGGGGAGGGGAGGGAATCCTCCCTCTCAAACGTGTCCCTATGCATGGCCATGAAGCCGAGTGAGCTCCAGCGAGGAGCTTGCTGGCTCCTCTATTCCCTTCCCCCCTTCCAGCTCGACCGTCACGGACAGGAGAATAAGAGAAAAAAATTTCCCTTTTAACCTT
Source organism: Lygodium microphyllum (assembly GCF_053477565.2). Classification (NCBI taxonomy): domain Eukaryota; kingdom Viridiplantae; phylum Streptophyta; class Polypodiopsida; order Schizaeales; family Lygodiaceae; genus Lygodium; species Lygodium microphyllum. The sequence goes on from NC_141135.1 coordinate 108,207,322, forward strand.
AATAGGAGGTGAATTTGATATATTACAAATGCTCACCATTTTTTACCACTTCTTTAAACCACTTCACATCCAGTATATATATAAAGAATCGTCTGAAGTCAAGCTTCAGAATATCTTAGATCAAGACATAATAACCTTCCATGGTACCATTGGCATCCTCGAAGTGAGAAAGGACACCATAATCTTAGGTATTTCTCTTTTCATCTATACGTTGAGTTCGAAGATGTTTACCCTCACACCAAATAGCATTGAATAATGTGCACTAGTGGTAAAAGATAAAAGATCAAACACGTCAATTATTTATATAAAATATAACTTATAGAAATAAATTAATTGATAGTATGTCTCACCTTTGATAAGCAACCTCGTGCGTATTCCCACTCTTCTTGAGATATATTAATTTCCTCGTCTTTTTCCATTCTCTCCATTTCCTCATGTAACCAATCTATATCAATATGACATGGGAGCGCATTTAGATGATCTCGAAATGAGACATTACGTCCATATCTGGTGCGAAATGCTTGTCTTTCGCTTTTTTTTCTTGCCCTTGCTTCATTATATAGTGTCACCCATTTGCTCATTACATCACTATTGAGCATACAAAAACTATTTAACTTACAAAGTTCTTCTTTTGTTAGCACTTTACTCATTCCTTTTCCTTGAGGTATTATAGAGGTCATCCTCAAGTCTTCATCATCTTTCCATAGTCGTGGTTGAGAGGGGTCCACTTCAACAAGATATTCAAAGATATAAACAAGGGATGATTGCACTAACCAACCCTCAGCCATGCTTCCCTCAGGCCGTGCTTTTTGTCTCACAAAATCTTTCAAGGTTTTCATGAAGTGCTCAAGAAAAAACATCCACCTTGCATGAACTGCCCCACAAAGTGCGATCTCATCAATCAAATGTACGAGTAAATGTAATTGAGTAGTCAAAATGGATCGAGGAAAATTTTCCTCCACCAAACAAACCACCTCAACAGATAATACTCGAGCATCTTGCAATGTGTTTGGATCAATTTCCTTCGAGCTCACATATCTGTCAGGATGTATTTGAGAATTGTTTATTTTTGTGTAGAAATTCAAAGATATATAATGAAAAAATACAATGTATACACACCTCACAAGCTCTCACTACAAGGGTACACACATATAGCGACGCTAAGTAGTGACGTTTTTTTTCGGCGTCGGTATTAGCGTCGCTAAAAACATTTCGCCGAAACCCGAACGTTTCTTTCATATTAGCGCGTGAAGGCAGAGAGAAAGAGAAAGGGAGGTGAGCAAAAGAGGGAGGTGAGCAAGGAAGTAAGCCGCGAGCCGCACATGAGGAGAGGAGTGTCACCCGCACGAAGAGGTCGTGGAAGAAGAAGAGAGCACGACGGTATGCCCTGTTTTGATTTCTTTACAATCTTTGTTTTGCTTTGCAATGTAGGTTAGAAAGTGTTGGTTTCTCTTCGATCTTTGTGTTGCTTTGCAATGTAGGTTAGGAAGTGTTGAAAGAGAGAGAAATGGAAGCGAATGTTCCCGCCGAATGAGCATTCACCAACTGGGCTTCATTCTTCTTCACATGCAGGAACTGCCCCTTGTAGGAGAGAGAGGGAGGAGAGAGAAAGACTGAAATCTTATCTCCACAACTAGGTAGCCATTTGAGGAGCGGTATGGAGTGATGGAGAGTGAAGATCAAGGGTACCTCCAGTTGGTGTGTTGCTTACATCCCCCATAACCCATCATCATCAAGCATTGAGAAAATGGCGCCATCTCCCTGCTCACGCCTGAAAAAAACAGCCCCGCCCCTCAAATTCTTTTTTTTAGGGGCCCCCAAAAGGCATACCCTTTGGTATCCTTTAAGTCTATTTTCACTTGACATTTGACATTGGCCTCCCTAGCACTCCCATTTCCGCGTCCGGTACCCGAATTGAAGTCCGAAAAATCCTGGGCGTCCATCTTGAAGTCCTCCACTGTCGCGCATCTCCCAAGGTCCTGTTTGATATGCCAAATAATTATAAAAATTTATCAACTATTGTCAAGTGGGTCTTTTAAGCCTTTTTCGGGCATTGCCGCTTAAAATCGTACTGATTGCCACCGTCGCCTTCGACTAAGTCTATTTTTTCCCTGAAATTTGAAATTTTTGGCTATTTTTAAGCACTTCTCGGCATAAAAAATTATCTGTCATTGGTGACCATGGGATAGGGCGACTCAGACCGTCGAATCTCACGAACAAATCTGCACATAAATACAACCACAAAGAGTATCAAGCGGATACAAAATAGATACACAACAAAACACATCATAGCTCTCATCCTACCCCCTTGTCAAAACCAAGGCATGAAATACACGAGGAGTAAGCCTAGCATAAACTAACAGAAAGTCAAAAGCTAGTCACTAACCAACTGCTCCCACACATTCAAGCTAAAAAGATCTATCAAAGAGGTCATCCTCAGTGGTGGTCTGAACTACCTACCTAACTAAGGAAAACTCAACTAGGAGCTTCTACTAGGTGAGGACTCCTATAGCCTAATCAACAAATATTTTCTGTTAGCACATTGGGTCTTTAGCCTCTTATTTTCCATACTTGGGCATGTAAAAAGGAGGGAGATGAGCGTAGTGACCCAAGGAGAGCAAGGCATTGACCTTAGGTCCTGTCTCGGTACCCAAGAACCTACCAAGCATGCGCAAGGCGACACTTAATCCTTTTCTAATGCTCACTTTTATTTTCACTCCAACCTTCTTATATTCTTTATTTTCCAACTAGATGCCACCCCTCAGAAGACAAGGCATCAGCCCCGGGTTTTGACTCGTCCCCAGGAACCTACCAGGCCATCGCAAGGCGATAAACAACAACTCAAGGATTTTTCTTTCTTTCCATTTCTATTTTTATAGGGGTTAGAACCCCTTTTTACACACCTTCGTATATTCATGTATTGTCTTTCAGATATTTAGGGTTTTGTCTCTTTCCATCATTATTTTAGTAGGTTTCTCTAACTGCCTCACAACTAACAGGAACGCCTAGAATGGCCGCCTAGCAAGTCAACAGAATAGGGTCACTAGAACTCCCATCTAAAACAGATCTTACAAAGCCTGACAATGCCTTGCTGGAGACAATGACTACTCAGACCTCCCCCAGACATATAGAGCCTAATCCTAGGACTTCATGCCTCAAGTGCCGGTCCCCACAACAAACAAAAGAAAGTAACCCTTACATGCACATATATCATTAATTGCTTAAGGGAAAAGACTCGAAAAGGGGACAAAACCATCTGGAATGGCCACAAGAAGCTCCTTCGCAGCAAAGATTGCCTTTGGCGACTTTGTCAACCTGTATGATGCAATCACTGCAACAAAACCCCATTAACTGTATGGCCCTCTTAGCCTAAAGAAATAGCACATTTCACTGCAAACTAGCTAGCCCTCTTGGCCTAAGAAAATAGATCATTAAAACCTGAAAACAACTGGCCCTCTTGGCCTAAGGAAATCAAGCAAACCTGCTCATATAGATCCCTCCTTGGAAGAAGGTAGATATACAAACACACGCTCCACTCTAAGGGAAAAGACAGGGCACTTAGACCTAAACTAAATGCATCAAGTTATGACCCATATATCATGCATATACAGCAAGAGGCGTACGCATAACATGTCATCGAATCAACCTATGGGTCCAAGATAATAGTGGTAGATGGGTCTCGGCTACTATTCTCATTACCCATATCAACCATCGCCTGCCATATAACGTGTGGTCTGATAGCATTCCCCACAAGGAACCAGGTCCCATCTCATTATCAATAACAACATCCAGACTAGGTCCATAGTTGAAAAAGAGGTCCTCCTCAAAAGCAAGATTGGCTAATGAATCTGCAAACTGGTTCCAATAACGTGGAATGAGCTGAAGAGATATGCTCTCAAATTCATCAAGGAGGGTTATAGCAGTTCGATGATACATATGAGGAAGGAGAGAATTCTAGACTATATATGTCCCATCAAGTTGATTTAAGATCAGCTTGGAATCTTCTTTTACTAACAACCGCCTAATGCCACCTTTCTTGGCAATATTCAATCCCATAATCAGGGCTTTATACTCCGCCATATTATTAGTGAATCCCACCCCGAGATAAGCAGCTAATTTCATTGTAACTCTACGTCAGGGATCTCGGATGACTACTCCAACACTCCCTCTTTTATTAGGCCCCCTGGACGCTCCATCAAAGTATAACGTGTACGTCCACAATGGGTTTACACAGCCAGCCATCAGGAACTCCTCTATTCATAAGTATGATAATTAAAATTCAACATATTTAGAGGATAGACTGACGGCTCCATCCCACCTTCTTCATTAAACTCAATAGGGATGCTCGTCAAAATTTGTAAATAGTGATGGCAAAAAACTTTAATCTCCCACACAAAGGTACTGTCTTCTTGCTCAACCACTTTGTATCCCTTGCTCCACCAAATAAGCCTCCCCTGATGATATCTTTGCTCTAGATATGGGTGCTCCAAATAAGGGATTAACAATCCCATCAACCAGTTTAAGCTCTCCTACAGGTCTCAAAACAGCCCCAGCATGGACCTGCAATGCATTCAGCGCATTAGCATATTTAGAAATAATAAGGTTTAATCTTATTAATAATAACCTTATTCTTAAATTCCACGCCTTGTAGATCAGCTAATAAAACCATGGACTTATTTTTACCTATTTCCCTTTTTTAAAGGTATACTTCTTCGCCTTTAGATCATGCAACCGCTTCATCCAACATTTAGCTACCTCCTGGTGCAACAAACTCTGCAATTTGAGCTCGTCCAAGTGGGCTATAGTAGTAAACCGCTCAAATAAGGCATCTTCATCACCCAAAGAATGATTGATTGCGAATCTTATGGTCAACAACTCAATTTCTAAGGGCAAGACACACTCCTCCCTGTAAACTAATTTGAATGGGGTGTGGCCAGTGGCTCGTTTAAACGTCATATTATATGCCCAAACCGCCACATATAATTTTGTATCCCAATTCCGTTTCTTTTCAGAGACTATCTTGGATAGGATACCCATAAGCTGCTTATTGGTACTTTCAACCTGTCCACTGGCTTGTAGATTATACGTGGTCATCTTGTTATGCTTAATGCTCCATGCTTCAGTCAGGATTCTAATTACCTTATTCAAAAAATGAGTTTCACGATCTGATACTATTTCATTTGGGGGACCTAAACGGCAGATGATTTGCTCAAGTAGGAAACTAGCAGTCTCTTTTGCATTGTCCTACCTCGTCGCCCATGCTTCTGAACACTTTGTAAAGTAATCAATTGCTACTATAATGTATCTTTTCTGAGTAGTAGACGACGGGGTAATAGGTCCCACAAAATCGATGCCCCAATTCTCAAATGGAAGGATAGCCATAATAGGCATAAGTGGACTCTTCCTATTCTCTCCATTGTCATGTCTTTGACATGTATCACATCTCTTAACATAGTCAAATGAATCCTGGAAGATGGACGGCCACCAATAACCAGCTCGTAAAGCCTTCTGTGCCGCTGTGCCACTGTGCCGTCAATCGCCCAGCAAAGTGCCCTCCACAAGCGGAGTCATGGAACTCTTCCAAAATAAAGGGAACCTCATAAAGCCTTCTGTGCTGTCAATCGCCCAGCAAAGTGCCCTCCACAAGCGGAGTCATGGCACTCTTCCAAAATAAAGGGAACCTCGTCAGGCATCACACACATCCGTGATAGATATCATCAACAACTGGCCAATATAATGTCCCTACGATCAAGGAAATTTGCAATGCTTGCTGTTTAATCTTCCTCTTCTCGGGTTTTGATAGAGTAGCTCCAATCTCTCCCGTAGAAAGATAGTGCATTATACCAGTACCAAGAGGGAATAGATGATGTATCAATCTTAAACAATGTTTTCATGTCACTTCCTCAGCCACGACCTCTTTTGGCTCTCTAAAATCCACAAGACACTCGACAATGCCCTGAAGCTTCGGCTTCAGCAGCTTGCTCTTAATCTCGTAATCAAACTCGTGCAAAGTGATTAACCACTTTGCTAAAAAATCAGGCGGCTGTAACTTATTCAACAACAATTGAAGCCCTTCTGCCTTCGTATAAAAAACCACCCTCTCATAAAGAATATAGTGCCCGAACTTCTTGGTCGCAAATACCATCGCTATAGGTGTAGTTAATTTCTGATAGCCCCAACTTCCGACTAGCAAAAGCTATCGGATGATACCACTTTTCCTCCCAAATTTGGGCCAAACAACAGCTAATACTATACATAATTGCTTCTAATAATATATAGAATATTTCACCCCTTTTTGGTGCTTTTAAAACAGGTGCTTTGGTAAGCTCCTGCTTTACATCGTCAAAACTTACTTTGCAAGCATCACTTGGTGCGCAGATCGGTCGCAGTATGCTCACGTAGTGAATCCCGGAAGGTCCCCAAGAACAATGAACTCTACCTTTTTGCACAAAATACAATGTAAAAAGCATGAACGACAAGAGCAAGAGACCAATTGGGTTCAATCTCCCCCCATGCCTTGTGTGAGCGCTTCACAAAGCATGTATTTTATGTATATTTCCATCTTCATACTCAATAATAGCCCAATTTACAAAAATATGACAAGCTTTTAGCTTTTGAGTTTGCTTTTACAAAAATAGGAAATAAAGCTAATGGACGGTGCCCATAGAGTCTGGCACGCCTGACACAATGTCCCAAATAGAAATAACATATCCGTGCGCATAGGCGCATACCAAATAATAATAAATAATCGATGCCTCAATAGACATAACAAAATATAGGCATGGCGCCTATCAAAATATAATCCATAGGTCGAATACTCGCTAGACTCCAATGCTTTCCTCCACCACCTGCTGCTATCTCTACACATCAACTGAAGCATTCACAATCGTTAGTAAAATAATACAATTAAACCGACAAAAGTGAATACCTAGCAGTCTTCAGCTACATAAATAAATCAACTGGTTAGAAATAAATCCTAACCTTAATTTATTACGAGTGCGCACTCTAAACTCATAAACGTTTATTAATTTAATATGCATTTTGCGGAATCACCCATGTACACACTAAATTAATGAAATGCCCGAAAAGGACAGGCGTCCCCATCAACTTCTCGCACAAAGAATCCTCTTTGTGTATGAGCCCCGGTCATCAAAGTTTACGGAATCCACCGTAAAACCTCACAGAATCCACCGTGGAATATGCCTCCTGGCATCATACCCCCGGGGTGGGATAGCAATTGACCTCAATTGATATTAGCTCAATGTGGAGCTAACAGAATGGGGAAAGCATTTAAGTCTCTAACGTGCATCCATTGTGCTTCCTCTACAGGATGGTTCTTAAATTTAACTAGATATCTAGAATACCTTCGGCCAGTTCTAGTGGTCATAAAGTCAGTGTCTATGATAGGCTTCTGGTTCAAGTATTTCAGTCTCTTCCTCTAATAAAGGTGGGTTTTCATAAACAGGGTGGACAGGTAATTGGCCTCTAAATGGTCTCAATAAACTAATGTGAAATGTATTGTGAATTTTCCAATGATATGGTAATTCTAACTTAAATGCATTATCATTAATTTTATGAATGATTCTAAATGGTCCATAAAATCTAGGAGCTAATTTGACACCTGGATGTCTATCTACACTTTGCAGTCTACGTTTTTCTATTCTCAGCCAAACATAATCATCAACTTTGAAATTCATGGCTTGTCTTTTCTTGTTGGCTTGTTTGGTATATGATTGCTGGGCTTTAGCAATCATATCCTTAACCTCATCAAAAATACTGTTATGCATTCTAGCAATATCATCAGCACTCTGAATTCTATTAGACAAAGATGCAACAGGTGTAGATAATCTATATCCATAAATGACTTCAAACGGTGCTTTCTTTGTAGATGTGTGCGGTGTATTGTTATATGCAAACTGTAATAAATGCAAATGAGTGTCCCATGTCTGAGGTTTAGAGATGGTATATGCACGTAAAAGATCTAGAATGGTGCTGTTTGTGGCTTCTGTTTGTCCATTAGTTTCTGGATAAAATGCAGATGAGAAATCAATCTTTGTGCCTAGATTAGCAAACAGTGTAATCCAAAAATTGTTACAAAATCTAGAATCACGATCTGAAATGATAACTTTTGGCAATCCATGGTTAGTAAAAACAGTTTTCAAAAACAATTGTGCTGCCTGTGATGTTGTCAAAGTTTTCTTACATGGAATGAAACATGCTTGTTTACTAAATCTATCTACAACTGTCCAGATCATATCATGGTTAGATTTAGTATTTGGTAAACCAGTAATGAAATCCATAGAAATTTGTTCCCAAGGTTTAGATGGAATAGACAAAGGCATAAGTAATCCATACTGTTTACCATGATGTCTCTTAACTCTTTGGCAAATCAAACATTCAGAAACAAAGTTAGATACATCTGCATCCATATGCGGCCAATAAAAATCTTCAATTAACATACGTAATGTAGATATGATACCTCTATGACCTTGATATGGGGGACAATGAATTTCATTCAAAACAAAAGATCGGAATGGAATAGTAACACACAGTCTCTTTTCATAAAACATAAATCCATCATTGTATAACAATGAATCAACAGGAATGAAATTATTTTGAACTAATTTATTCCAATCAGAATGAAAAGTAATATCCTGGTGATATGTATCTTTCATAGCAATCAAAGAATCAAAAGATATGACAGAAATATTATGAATAGCAGGTCTTCTACTCAATGCATCAGCAACTACATTTTCTTTTCCAGGTTGGTATTGAATGATAGGATGAAAACTTTGAATAAAGGAGGCCCATTTGATATGTCGGTCAGAGATTTGGGGTTGGCTAAGTATTCCTGATCCACTAGCATCGGTCACTACTAGGAAGAATGGTCTATTAAAGTCAGGCAACTGTAGAACGGGGGCATTGGTTAATGCATGTTTCAGTAAGTCAAAGGATTTCTGTTGATTTTTGGTCCATTGATAAACAATTCCTTTCTTGAGAAGTTTGGTTAATGGTAAAGCAAGTAATGAAAAATTATGTACAAACTTCCTATAGAAACTAGCAAGACCAAGGAATGAGCGTAACTCATGCACATTTTTAGGAACAGGCCAATGCAATATTGCATCAATTTTCTTAGGATCAACTTTAATTCCATCAGATGATAGAATATGACCTAAATACTCAATTTTTGTCTTAAAGAATTCGCTCTTTTCAGGATTTGCATACAGTTGATTTTCTTTCAATAACTGAAAAACCAATGACAAATGCTCATAATGTTCTTTCTCATTTTGACTAAATGCCAAAATATCATCAAAGAAAACAATTACACAATATTGATATTTCAGAAAGATATGGTTCATCATTCTACTAAAGGTAGCAGGTGCATTAGTCAATCCGAATGGCATGACTAAAAATTCGTAATGACCAAACTGTGTTCTGAATGCAGTCTTAAATATGTCAGATTTATCTAGCCTCACCTGATGATAACCAGACTTAAGGTCAATTTTACTAAATATAGAAGATCCTTGCAGTTTGTCCATAAGGTCATCAACTCTAGGAATAGGATACCTATTCTTTACAGTGATCTTATTTAAAGCTCGATAGTCAATACACATACGATAGGTATTATTCTTTTTCTTGACTAACAATACAGGTGCACCGAATGGAGAACTGCTAGGTCGAATCAAACCTCTATTTAGTAATTCCTCAACTTGACTCTGGATTTCTTTTTGCTCTATCTGGTTGTGCCTATAGGGTGCTTTGCAAGGTGGTTGTGTGCTAGGGATCAAATCAATCTTATGGTCTTCTGGACGTGAAGGAGGTAAACCTGGTGGTAGGTCTTCTGCAAAACAATCCTTAAAATATGCAAGAAATTCCTTATGCCTAGGGTGCATATGATTTTCCTTTACTTGCAATTCATTTACCCAAATGAGATAGGATTTACTACTCTTGCGTAATGCACGTTTAGCTTGAGTATGCGAAAGCAGTGGAAAAACATTAAATGCATGCATACCATATAATGTAATAGATTTTCCTTGAAAATTAATATTCATTGTGTGTGTGGAATAATCTATATCTCGATTATGCTGGTGTCGCCAAAGAGACTATCATTGTGCATGGTGTGGCTTTCCAGCATGGATATAACCTGAAATTAGAGAAGTCCATGAGTATTCATTGTGATAGGGTAGCCTATCAAAAACATATTGGGAAACCAGCAAGCTCCCACATTCCACCAGCATAGGGACAAAATAATTTCCAATGACTGCATTGGACTCCAGATTTTGTTGGCGCATATAGGCATGTAATTGCTTGGCATAATTGAGGTTCTTCTTCTGCCTACAGTCTTGCAGGATGCTTATCAACTCCTGCATTCCACAATCATCATGGTAATATAATTGTCAGCACAACGGAGACTCTGAGTGCTTTATTTGCAGTAGAAGAAGCAGCACTGGGCCTATGCATCCTCTGTCCTTTTTGCAATTTACCATGAAAGGAGTTCCTCTGCTTCATCAATCCATGGTGCAATGTCTGGAAACTCGAATAATCCATTCACTAGTACCTAGTGTCATATCTCCCTTTCTTCAAAAAGGGTGTTACATGCCTGAAGGCTAATGACAAATATTGCCTTCCAAGGAATACAACCTTCTTCTTGCATTTGTTTGTAGCATGATAAACTGCTTTCCACTTGACCTTGCTCAACATAGGCTAAAAGCATCTCATCATGCTCACCACTATGCCTCCAAACTCCTCCCCACCATACTCATACGCAGAAAATAAATGTAAACACAACAACTAAGCATGTACAAAGTATCAAATCACACACACAACTTTTGGGTGGTTTTCATACCTCGAATGCGCAGCAATACGATATCCACCCCCTCTAATCCTGCGCATCCTCCGGATGGGCCAACTACCCATGATCGTTATCATCAAGTTCCACAAACAGATCAATCTCTTCATTATGCATTTCCGGTATATCAACAAGATTATCTGTCATATCATCTGTCTCTTCCATTGGAGTTTCTTCTCGTTGCTCTTCTCTTGAAAATTCTTCCAATGCATAATCTCCATCATCTCTTTTCTTGAAAATCTTGATTCTTTTTCCAGCAATAGGCACTCTAAGCACTGTCCCATCCAATTCTTTCAACTCATATGTTGCATTATCAAAAACACCATCTTCCGAAGTGCAGTATGCTGATTTTCAAGGCTGCTATCAAAGACCAATACCCAATCTCCCTCTTCTATTGCTCTAGGCCGCAAGCGATGCCTACTGTCAAACCTGTCCTTATTTCTTAGTCTAGCAACCTTCAACCTGTCAATAGCTAGCTGAATATCCTCTGGTCTCCTCTCCAACTGTCGAATCTGAAGAGCTAAGAGCTCTTCTCTCGTCAAATCCTCCTGCCAAGGTAAAACTGACCAAGTCAAAGCACAAGTCTCAGTCGGCATAACAGGTTTTTGACCATACATCAACTCTGCAGGCATATATCCTGTGGTAACACTGTGAGTCGTACGATCAGCCCACAAAGCAAATGGTAGAAGTCTCGGCCATTCTCCAATCCATCCTTTGCATGCTTTGGCTAATGCTTTCACTATCGGCGGATGCCCTCTTTCACTCTTCCCATTTCCCTCTGGATTATATGTTGTAGTTAGAGCCAACTTGATTCCTAGCTGAGAGAAAAACTCCCTAGCTTCATCTGCATCCAATTCACCACGATCCGCAGTGATCTTACCCACACAACCATATCTGCAGAAAATTTCCTCCAATAAGAACTTACACACTGCACTAGTGGTCTTCATTCTCAAAGATCTTCCCTCAACATGATTGGTAAGATCCTCTCTAGCCAAAACAATGTATCTCATCTGCCATAGACCCATAGGCATAGTAACCAAATCAACTACCCACTTATAATGAATGCATAGCGGATAGGTTGGATGAAGCGCATCTCGATGACGCACTATCGAATACATCTGCCAGTCTCTGCAAGTCTCAACAAAGTGAGAAACATCTCTATACATGCCTTTCCACCAATATTTCTCCTTGATTTTCTCATAAGTAGCCCACACTCCTCTATGACCAGCCCAAGGACTCTCATGAAACTCCCTCATCACCTGTAACTGTGTCCCTCTATCGCAAACAACCCGCAAAGGTAATCCGCCTCTTTTCTTCGGATGCTTCCAAAGAAATCCGTCCTTGAGAAAATAACCATAGGCTTTCCTTCTGATCTTCTTGAACTCTTCATCTGTCCATTCATCTCTTTTGCTTAGTGTACTAAGGTACCTGCCAATCTGCAACCAATCTCCAACATAGAGTTCTTCTATGAAAGCCACAATATCATAGACATGACAAACATGATCAACCATAGTGACTGAAATTTCTGCATCATCCTCTTCTGCAAGTAGAGTCTCCTCATCATCATATCTGGCTCTAGACAACATATCTGCCACTGGATTATCCTTCCCTGCTATGTGTTTAAATTCCGGATTTAATGACTTGATGTATGCAATCCATCTCAGCATAGCTATATCCGGAATAGAGCAACTCGTGATCATACCAAGCAATGGCAAGCAATCTGTCTCTACCACAACTGAAGCTCCAATAAAGTACTCCTTGTCACATTTGAGAGCCGTGACAATCCCTAGTAGCTCCCTCTTGATTTGCGGATATCTCCTCAGTCTCTCGTTTAGGACTTTTGCCCCAAACCGAATAGCATACCTATTTCCATCTGTATCATCTTGACCCACAGCCCAACCTATGCCAATTGGACTAGTGTCAACTGTCAATACAATAGGCTTTCCACAATTATAATCCGCTTTCCTGAGAGTAGGAGCATCCTGCAATAACTTCTTCAATTTCCACATGGCTCTAGTGTGGCTCTCATCCCAATAGAATTTATGCCCCTTTCGAAGCAGCTGATATAAACAATCTGCTATGTGTGCAAAATGAGGTATCCAAATCATATAAAACACACAAGCTCCAATGAATCTCCGTACCTCTGAAGTAGTAGAACAATACTCCACAATCTTGCCTATAGCATTCACCTTATCAGGTGAGGGTTTCCTGCCATAATATCCGCACATATGTCCAACAATGACAACCTCATTCACTCCAAAAATAGATTTTTGCCCTGAAAGTGTCAAGTTCACTTCTTCTAACCTGGCCAAAATCTTCTCACATGCTGAAATATGATCAACCACAAAGGATCTGCATCCCTACTCATTTAGACTCTCATTATTCTCTTCTTTTGCACACCCCTTAATGGGCACATCATCCAAGAAAGGCATAGTAAGCTGAGGTATGTAATCACGAAGGACCTTATGCATGGCATTCATCATATACGCAACAGAATTAGTGGCACCTTGAGGCAAGGTACACATCCTGACAAGCCCAATAGGAGTTCTCATGGTGGTTATATCCCTGCTTTCCAAAGCCAGCTGAAACTGATCATATCATGAATACAAATCACCTAAAGAATAGATGGCACGTCCAGCAAATGCCTCTGCAAACTCATCCACAACTGGACCTATACCAACATTCCTGATAGTAACTCTGTTCACTGGCTGCATGTCCTGAATAAATCGGAGAGTACCATTCTTCTTTGGAACTGTAAACCACTTGTTTGAGTATGGTGCAGATGAAGGTTCAAGAATTCCCACCCTGATTTTCTCATTCAAATAATCAATCAGCTTTGGCAGGTGTGCTTTAGGCACTGGAATAGATCGGAGATTCCATGGAATATGAGGAATAGTAAAAATCACCATAGGAGCAACAATATCAGGATTCACACATCCAATCTCATGCGGGAAAAAAGCAAATCCCCTTCCATGTCGCTCAAGCATCTCCTGAAAGCATTGCTTCTCTATAGGTAACAAGAAATCACCATTTTCAATTTTCAATTCAGCAAGAGTCTCTGCTAAAAATTTATGACCAATATGCTCCGGATTCCTCAAAATTGGCTGTTTAGCAGTCCTCTCTATTTGTTGATCACTGTCTGGTGGAAGCGGTACAGCTACCGGCTTCACCTTCTTATCCACAGTTTTGTATTTCGTGTCAACCCTGGCTTCAGTATGCTCTTCTGCATTACTCAAATCTTGCTGTAAATCAGCATTTCTGCACTCCAATGGCTGAATATCCTCAGCCCTCTGCTCTATGGACTGCATAGAAACAGCCCTAAACTCTGGATGCTGAAATATTTCAGCTGTAAACTCTGTTGGCTGAAAGTTTTCAGCCCTCTGTGTCTCTGAAAGCTGATCATAACCAGCTGGAAACTTTGTTTGCTGAATTTCTTCAGCACTCAACACTCTTTGCTGAGTTACCTCAGCCTCTGACTCAATCTGTGACACAAAATCTGCAATTTCATGAAACATGTCCAGGGACTGCACTAATACATTACTGTGACAACTTTGCATATCAGTTTTCAGCATATCTTTCATCTCTTCCATTGTATCTGCACAAATCATACTGTCATACATCCCATCTACGTGCTCATCATACTCCAAAATTCCTGCATTTTTTAATTTTTTCTCCTTCGTACATATGTACTGCCTGGCAGCTCTAGGCAACCTAGAAGTCTTCTGATAGCTCATCGAACTGTTTGCTGAAATCCCAACAAAACCGGAGGAGAAAACACTGCTGCCAGGAGGCGAGAACTCCAATCTCCTCTGCTCTGTACCACCATCGTCTCGTGAAACGGTGGTACCTAATGAAAACCCGAATCCCTCACAGTGGGCAAAGGTGCATCTCTGAGAGTATCCATGTTTCTAACATGGTTCACACATACAGTCATAAACTAAACTGCTCTCATGCCATCTTTACTGTGAATCCGTGCATAAGCATATCCATCATCCATTACCTTTGTTTCCATGCGCATCTCTGTGATGAATGGGTGTCCAAGAATTATGGGATAAGAGCATGAATCCTGCACAAAGAAATGAAAATCCTCCTCTACATCACCAATAGAAACCCTGACACTAGGACAGGCAGCATACAAATCACCTGCAATGTTACTGGCGGCTCTCATACGCCACCCATGCTCTACATCCATAGGCCATCTATTACTCTCATAAACTCCACAAACTATGAGATTAATCTCAGAACCATGATCCACCAATGCAACATAAGGCACCTGTTTCTCTCCAATCTTTACCATCGTCTCTGTAGTTGCCCTAGCCCAATGGCTCCGCGAAAAGTGACTGCGCGGTATCAAGACAGGCTCATCAATTTCAGCATAATGCATAGGCTGAACCCTCTTCTCTACCTGCGAAAAAACAGAAGCATTCTCAACCATAACCTCATCCTCATCCTCATCCAACTCCCCAATCAAAACTCCCTGTGTATCAGTGGTAGACAATGCATGTCTTTTCCTCTTCAGGACCTCCTGAAACTGATCCTAAAACTCTCTTTTTGAGATGCCCAAAACCTCAGAAATAGTGAAAGTCACCTCACTGCCAAGTATCTTGTCATTAAATATTTTCTTCATGTATGTAGATGTCTCAATATCAGACATCAATCTAAACCTTGGCTGCTTTCTCTCTCTAGGCTCTTGCCTCTTTTCTCTCTTTTGAGCATCTTCCATTTGTCGATCTGGCCTTGGTCTTGAAGACGGTCCTGCAGTAGGTGGAGTAACAAACTCACCCCCTCTAGTCTTCTTAGCTGCACTTGGATTTTCTTCATCCCTCTTACACTTCTCCTCAACAAGTGCATCTGCTCCCTGAGACTTAGCCAAATAAGCATAAATAGAGTACCTGTCAACAGGCGAGTCCCAACATGTCTCTGATCTGATGCTAGAGCCTGCACTAGTCAAAACAGTTTGCTGAATTTTTCCCTTGTTTGCAGTCTCCATAGCATAAGTCCATAGTGCTGACTGAGTCTCTGATCCCTTCTCAATCTGGACTCCATATGCAGAAGCATCACCTCTAGCTGTCACATAAGAAGTACGCGCAGCCATGTCATCCACTAACTTCTTCATTCCACCTTTACCAAAGTTGGTAGCAAGTGGAGCTCCTGTCTCAATCAACCAAATCTTACCATCTTGCCCCCAATATACCAAATTCTTCCTCCTTGCATCCTGAAAAGATTCACAATCCCTGCAATGCTGATGGTCCGTACTATCACACCAAATACATCTCCGAACTCTCCTAGGTGCACTAGGAGCACTCCTAGGTGCAGTAGGAGCACTAGAAGAAGTCGTAGGCGCAGTCGAAGCAAACTGCTCTTTCAACTTTCCCACCAACTCCGCTTTGACTGACTCCAGTGTCGAATCTGTTATGCCTTTGATTATGTCATCAAGAGAGGTAGGCACCGATGGAGCGGATGGTTTTGGAGCAAAAGGTGTAGGCATCAGTCGTGGAACAGGAGAAATAGGTGGAGTGGAAACAGTAGGCACTGGCATAGGCCAAGAAACTGGCTGAGGAGGAGAAGAAATAACAGGGATAGAAGCAGGCATAGGAGCTGATGATGGTGTAGGTGTCATGGAGCCATTCTGTAGGCGAGTCTTCCATATCCTCCTCTTGGTCAAAGTCGAGACTGCATCCTGAGCATCCTGCCAATCCGTTTTAAGTCCCATAGGCTTCGTGCGATCCTCAAGAAGCTCACCCAATTCTTCTTGAAGAGCAGGATCTGCAGCTTGCAAGAAAAGCTCAACTTTTTCAACATCCAATGCTCTTTGTTCAATAGCATCAAGCTGACTATACCTCTCCTCAAATTCTCGAATCAACTCTGAAGCAACTAGACCTTTGTTTGGCATGTAGACCCACTCTCGGAATGACCGCCGAGTAGCCATACCAAAGTCCTCAAGGAAATATTCTTCTTTCAAGGCCTTCTTAAAATCTTGCCAATGTGTATTTTGAATAAAAAGATCAGTCACTTTTGCCCTCAAAGCGGGTGTGACAAGACGAAGGAAATATTTACTCATAAGTCCAGCTGGAACTCCAAAAAACCCCATCTTGATCTCATATGTCTTCAAATATGCTGAAACATTATGGCCATCAAATAGCTTCTTCTCATTCTCAACTGCTTCAATAGCCTTAGTCGCGTTGTTTGCATTCTCCTGCTCCGAATAGAGTTGCCTTTGCTGAGACAACTATTGTTGATGCAATTGTTGCTGCTGCTGCATATACAATTGTGTCTGCTGATTTTGGAGCTGCATATACATGGACATATTCTGCAAAATCTGCTTTAGATCCTCTGTTGAAGTACTTGACGCAGCAGTCATTGATGGAGCTGAAGTGGACGCAGCTGGAATTGTAGAAGAGGCTGAAATAGAGGCTGAAGTATCTCCCATCCTGAAATTTCTGCGACACTTTCACGTCAGGTTCACCAAAGATGTCGAAGGGTTTCAAAAGCAATGTCGCAACTTCAGAAGTCCTTGATAAATTTCAGGATAGAAGATCAATCAAGCGTGACATTTACAACCCTATTCAACTTCAACAGCTTCAGCTTCATAAAGGAAACAAATTTGATTTATAAATTGGCTACTCAAAAACTGAAGTCCTTCATGTCCCTTTGATATGCCCTCAACTTTTTCTACAGTCTCCTTTGGTAGAACTCTTTTCAATTTTTAACTAGAACAAAGTCTGATTAGCTACAGCACATTCTTCAGAGATTTGGTAAACATTTTGATGAGCAAGCAGCATGATAGAACATTTCTGTTTGCTGGTGGAGAGTATTATGACTTCATGTGGTGATGTGAACATCCTCAAACCTTGCAGACATGTTCAGACAAATGTAATGTCCATGTTGCAACATTGTTTGTTACAATACATTCAGATCCTCTTAAGAATCGTCTTTTAATGTGACTGAAATCAGTGGCCTCTGTTTACACAAGAACTGAAGTCTCAAAGTGTTGTTTTTTATATTAATTCTTCGATGGCACTCTTGATGAGCTTAAAGAGAAGATACAGAGAGCACTTGATAGAAAGTCTGGACTGTTTCTGAGCAATAATCATCAATCAAAATCTCTCATTTTCTCTTGTCGTGATGTCATTCACAAGAGAAAAATTTTGTATCTTTGGATTCCAGAAAGAGGTGTAGAAATTTGTGCTGGTTCTTTGTCTTCTGCGACTCCAGTCCTCTGTCAAAAATTGTATGGGGGGGAAAGAGCACAATTGTCCCGAGTGTGGAGGAGAGCGATCCCAAACTGGCAATTCTGCTTTAGTGTGAGAAAGGTTCACTCAACTCCACGAAAGCAACTAGTGGAGGCTTCGTACGCAGTGAAGAAGATGCCAATTCTATCTCTCTCTCTCTCTCTGTAAGTGCTACTCTGTGTGTGAAAACGAGATACGCAGTCAGCAGTCCCTCTCGATAGCTTTAATGCGAAGGTAGGTGATATGTTTCTGCTTCTGATTGAATGGGCGAATAACCAGATGAAATCTCTCTCTCTTTATAAGAAGCCCAGTCTTTTTGATGCTTCAGATGTATGACGACATAGTCAATACACAGACAAAGTCAGTGGATTTCTCTTCCCCTCATTCTCCGAAATCTCCCTTCTCTTACGCAAATGGTCTGAATTTGGGCTCCAGTTTCCTTCTTTTTCGCCTCTAGTTCCACGCAAATGGTCTGAATTTGGGCTCCAATGTTGTTCTTCTTTTTCGCCTCAGTTGAGTTTTTTTCTGGTTCCTTGAATCGCTCTCCTCAAGTGTTGAATATCTTGACCGAGATAATAATAATAATCATGGGCTTTTACTACAAATCTGCTGCCTGATCCTTCAACAAGATAGCCATGGCTCGTCAAGCCGGAACCAAGTGCTTTCCTCCTCGTCGACAGAACAATGTTTGCACTCCAGATGACGACTTTCAGTTCAATTTCTGATACGTGTAGCTCCGGAAGCCGAAGTCCCCATCTGTCCCTCTTTGAACATCATGGATTGCTTTTTTCTTCCCAGTTTTTTCCAGCGCCTCCTTCTCTTCGTCGTGTATCCCTCCCTTTAGCAGGATTCTACTAATCTCTATTAGTCACTTTTTGGGTGCCATCCATGATCAGGAGCGGCAGTCGCTCTGTCGCTGAATCCATCGACTCCCCTTCATCTACTCAGAAAAAAAATCCATCTATCTCCGTTGAATTCGCGTCCTCGACAGTCAATCCTCTTTTTCCCCTTCTTGCCTCGAGCACAGGCGTCCTCTTTTTTCATCACATTGCCATATTTATGGCATGCTCCCAAAACACACATCCAGATTACCCAGTTAGCCCGCATTAGCATTTCCGATGCTTTCTATTCTCTTGAACTCACCTGCGTGTCCTATCTCTATTATGAGAAGTGTATGTTCAAATTGTGCAGACATACTACAATCAGCTGTTCCCACAGTCCAATTGTCATCCCATAATTCATCTTCAATGCTCCCCATTGTCAACTTTGGCTCTATTATGAATATCTGATCAACCACCGTACGTCCAGGATTGTTATTACAAAAGTGTAGTATTGTAGGTGAAGAAT
The DNA here is from genome assembly GCF_053477565.2 of Lygodium microphyllum. NCBI lineage: Eukaryota > Viridiplantae > Streptophyta > Polypodiopsida > Schizaeales > Lygodiaceae > Lygodium > Lygodium microphyllum. Next base: position 108,226,750 of record NC_141135.1, read on the forward strand.
GAACACTCAGAGAGGCTCTTGACACAATTCTGTAAATCGGTGTAGTCCGTGTAGAGCAATCACCAACAACTATCTCCAAAGAATTCTACCAAGGATTTACATCCTCTTCAATGAGACGATCATTGTGCATGGTGTGGCTTTCCAGCATGGATATAACCTGAAATTAGAGAAGTCCATGAGTATTCATTGTGATAGGGTAGCCTATCAAAAAAATATTGGGCAACCAGCAAGCTTCCACATTCCACCAGCATAGGGACAAAATAATTTCCAATGACTGCATTGGACTCCAGATTTTGTTGGCGCATATAGGCATGTAATTGCTTGGCATAATTGAGGTTCTTCTTCTTCCTACAGTCTTGCAGGATGCTTATCAACTCCTGCATTCCACAATCATCATGGTAATATAATTGTCAACACAGCAGGAGACTCTGAGTGCTTTATTTGCAGTAGAAGAAGCAGCACTGGGCCTATGCATCCTCTGTCCTTTTTGCAATTTACCATGAAAGGAGTTCCTCTGCTTCATCAATCCATGGTGCAATGTCTGGAAACTCGAATAATCCATTCACTAGTACCTAGTGTCATATCTCCCTTTCTTCAAAAAGGGTGTTACATGCCTGAAGGCTAATGACAAATATTGCCTTGCAAGGAATACAACCTTCTTCTTGCATTTGTTTGTAGCACGATAAACTGCTTTCCACTTGACCTTGCTCAACATAGGCTGAAAGCATCTCATCATGCTCACCACTATGCCTCCAAACTCCTCCCCACCATACTCATATGCAGAAAATAAATGTAAACACAACAACTAAGTATGTACAAAGTATCAAATCACACACACAACTTTTGGGTGTTTTTCACACCTCGAATGCGCAGCAATATGACAACGGTTCGCGACGAGATTGACCATAGAGCCCGATCGTTCCAGGAGCTCCGCCTTCGCACGAGATGGGTAGTGATTGGAAGCTCTTGATCTCAGCTCTGCTCTGATACCACTGGTGGGCAGATCGGTCGCAGTATGCTCATGTAGTGAATCCCGGAAGGTCCCCAAGAACAATGAACTCTACCTTTTTGCACAAAATACAATGTAAAAAGCATGAACGACAAGAGCAAGAGACCAATTGGGTTCAATCTCCCCCCATGCCTTGTGTGAGCGCTTCAGAAAGCATGTAATTTATGTATATTTCCATCTTCATACTCAATAATAGCCCAATTTACAAAAATATGACAAGCTTTTAGCTTTTGAGTTTGCTTTTACAAAAATAGGAAATAAAGCTAATGGACGGTGCCCATAGAGTCTGGCACGCCCGACACAATGTCCCAAATAGAAATAACATATCCGTGCGCATAGGCGCATACCAAATAATAATAAATAATCGATGCCTCAATAGACATAACAAAATATAGGCATGGCGCCGATCAAAATATAATCCATAGGTCGAATACTCGCTAGACTCCAATGCTTTCCTCCGCCACCTGCTGCTATCTCTACACATCAACTGAAGCATTCACAATCGTTAGTAAAATAATACAATTAAACCGACAAAAGTGAATACCTAGCAGTCTTCAACTACATAAATAAATCAACTGGTTAGAAATAAATCCTAAACTTAATTTATTACGAGTGCGCACTCTAAACTCATAAACGTTTATTAATTTAATATGCATTTTGCAGAATCACCCGCTATGGAATCACCCATGTACACACTAAATTAATGAAACGCCCGAAAAGGACATGCGTCCCCATCAACTTCTCGCACAAAGAATCCTTTTTGTGTATGAGCCCCGGTCATCAAAGCTTACGAAATCCACCGTAAAACCTCACGGAATCCACCGTGGAATATGCCTCCTGGCATCATCACTCCATGAAAACTGGCACTTAAAGGACAATAGGTTTGTTTGCGGCAACGTTCTTTCTGCCAAGGCATTGATAAACCTCCGATAACACCCTACTAATGACAGAAAACTATGCACTTCCTTTGGAGTATGAGGTGGACTCATGGCGACTATGACCTTGATCTTTTCAAGATCAGTCGCATTCCCTACGGAACTAACCACATGGTCTAACAAGACTCCATAAGGAACTCCGAAGACACACTTCCGTGGGTTGAGAGCTATTCAGAATTTTCTGCAATGCTCAAAACACTTCTATAAGATAATTAACTGTCTATCCCTTACAGTGGCTGCCCCCAGATCGTCGATGAATGCTTTCAATTCCTTGGGGAAAATGTCACCAAAGGTTTTGTCGCCTGTTCTCTGCCACGAACCTGGTGCATTATATAACCCAAATGCCATCACATGATATGCAAAGGTACTGAAGATAGTAATAAACGTCATATTTAGCTTGTCTTGCTCAACAATCGCCATTTGGTTATACCCTGCAAAGCAGTCCATAAATGAATAGATTTCCCTACCTGCTAGTTGATCCAAATTTTGGTCAATAAACGGAAACGGGTAGTAATCTTTAACAGTTTGCTTATTCAACTCTCTAAAATCTATGCAAAGCCAAATCTGATTGCTCTTCTTCTTCCTGATCACAATTGGTGAGAACCATTCAGTACGCTGAACAGGGAAGATCAAAACCGCTTTTCGCAACTTCTGTAGTTCCTCGAAAAACCTGTCCCTTAATTCAAAAGGCATACACCTTACTTTCTGACATACAAGGTGGATACCGTCCTTTACAGGAATAGTATGCACATCTAGACTAGGAGGAATACCCTGAAGTTTGTCATAGCTCCAAGCAAAGATGTCGCGGAACTCTTGAATCAGGGACACATAGTCCTCTCACTCTTTCGAACTGAGCATAGAACCCAATTTGATTGGCCGATAATCATTAGGCGTACCAAGGTCCAGCTCAATAACATCCGCGTCTCTTATTCGATCATGAGGCTCTATCGGCTCATTCAAGGTTATCTGATAAATATCTTCTTTAGTGGGCCCTTCCTTAGATCCATCGCTTGATGACGTCTCACTATTAGATGGATCATCTATTGTTTCTAGTTCAGTGGAGGATAAAGGAGCTCTCTCACTCTGAGGAGACTCAGGGTAAGTATCCACTATTACACGATGGGCACCTCGACCTAGAATCACTTGACCAGTGGGTATATCGACTTGACAGTCTGTTCATAAAATACAGGGCCTTCCTAGCAAAACTCGATAGCTAGGATGTCCTGCAAACCTTATCATCCTAAAGTCCAAATAGCATTCCATGCTTGCAACAGTAACGTGGACTTTAGTGATGCAACCTTCCGATTGTCTTAGACTATCATCCGCCATCCTAAGAAGTGTGGAGCCATCTTTTTGAATTTCGAAACCTAGCCACTCCATCAAGTCTGAACTTATGATATTGACGGAGGATCCAGTTTCCATGATAGTATGCTCCACTAATATTCCATCCACATACGCTGGAACGCTAGGGCAATGCTTTTCAGCATGATCGAACCAATCTTCTCCCACTTTAGCTATGCCCAAAGGTTCTATTATATACCCAATACACAGGATTTTCTTAAATTCCTTGCAGACTCCTGGAGAAAGTTTAATCAATTGCAGGAGATTCACATCTGGTTTGACTTCACAAAGAGAACTTGCAAGTGCAAGCTTCAAGCAAGCTCCATCCTCCAGCTCCATGCTCCAAGCTCCATTGCCGCGAGCAAGACAAGAGAAGAGAAGAGAAGAGAAGAAGAGAGGAGAAGATGGAGAGCTTCTCCTCCTCGGTCCCTCACCCTCACACACTCACTCCCTCACACTCTCACACTCCCTCTCTCAAGCACAAGCTCAAGCAAGCAAGAAGAAGAAGAAGAAGAAGAAGAAGAAGAAGAAGAAGAAGAAGAAGAGAGCTACTTTTGGCCACACACAAGAATGAGCTTCTCATTCACTTTTCAACTTTATCTACAAAACCCTAAATCCCTTTTGGGCGGTCATCCCCTTTTCCCCTTTTTTACATGGCCGGCCGTAGCCTAGGCCCTTTTTCCCATTATCCTTCTATCTTCCTAGATTCCTTTCCACCGCCCGTCTACATTTACAAATTGCATGGGTGAGAGCCCGGCGCTCTTTTACACAATTTCAGGGTGCACCTTTTTATTTTAAAATGCGCCTTTCCCCTTTTGTATTTGCCTTGGACTTTTAAGGTTGCCCTTGCGCTTTTGGCCTTTCCTCCTATTCTTTCTTCAGTCGGGCTACCTTTTTTCCGCCTTTGCCCTGCGCCTTTTTTATTTCCTTTTGCTTTCTTCGTGTTGGGGTTAACATTTGTCAAAAGGACTACTTGTTTTATTTTCGTGTCTGTGTTGTAAGTTACACAAATGAACCATGTTTCCTAAAAGGCTTAATTGATAATGCTGATTTTAAATGTTGCACATAAATGTGGTAGGACCTAATTAGAAAACTAAAGCTATCAAGGGAAGTGGGTGGACGGAATCCCCGACGGGTCCGTCCTATGGCAGGGTGGTCCTAGAGAATTGGGAGACTTCTCACAAGGTATTGGTAAGTTAGAACCTAATTCATGTCATTTAAGGGGATCGGAATGGGACTATGCCCTACAGGCAAAGAGGTTGAGAGTGGCACATCCCTCTCGTTTCCCATTGTAAAATTTTCGATTCCTCTCGCATAAAAATCCCCTCTTGGGAAGAGATTATTATTAGAATTATGGGAATTTTTTTTAATTCCCTCCTTCCCCCAGCCGACTATCATGCTGGGGGAGAGGGAGGGAAAGCGGGATGAATAAGTATCCCTCTGGATGCTATGGAGGGGGCAAGGGCATGCACAATGCCACGTGCGAGAGGGAGGATCCCCTCCCCTCACCTATTTAAGCTATGTGTGAGGTGGAGCTGGGAAGGTGATCGTGAGAGGAAGTAGGAAGCCGTGAGACTGCCGAATCGCTGTTGTGAGCTGGGAGTCCGTGTCAACGCTGTCATAGAAGTGGTGAAGGGAAGCTGTGAGATAGAGGAGGAGCCGTCATGCTGCGTCAAGAGTGAAGGAAGGAGGAAGGTGTTCACGCTGTGAATTGAGGAGGGAGAGGTCGTAAGGAGTCTGCACTGCTGCCGCCATTGAAGGGGAGGAGAGAGTCGTAGCTGCCGCAACAGCGCCGCCATCACAAGGGAGCTCGCCCTGCCACCATCAAACCACCTGGCCAAAAAAAGAATGAGAGGGGAAACTGCTCGTGGAGTTGCCAGTACGCTGCCAACTCCAATCCACGTGGGCTTCCACATTTTTTTAGAAGCTTTAGAAGCTTCTAAAGCCTCCTAAGAAGCCCCCCTTCATGTGGCTCTTTAAGCCCCCTTTCCCCCCCACATGAAATCCCCTCTTTAAGGTCTTATACACCCCTTCCTTCCCCCCTTTTTCCCACCTAGTGCATCCTAAAACTAACCCCTTCGGGATCAAATAAAAAAGCCCCATTCCTGTGGCTTTAATAAGCCTTACTCTCAAAAGGTTTTCCTACCCCCCCTTCCCGGGAATTAAACCCCATTCTTGTGGGTTTCCCCCCTCCCCCACGAAAATCACTCTAAAAGGCCTTTTACGCCATTGCCCTTCTTATCAATCCCTCAAAAAAATCCATTTGGTACCCTTTTTCCGTGGAATCCTATCCGAGTTCTTAAAAAGCCTCGTCAAGTCCTTTTTCTCTCTTGGATTTCCTACAATCTCCCTAGCCAAGTGCTAAACCCCTTCCCGTGTAGACAATTTGCACCTCAAAGCTTCTATGAAAGGAAGGAGAAATTAATAAGTTCCATTTCTAAGGTTCGTTTTCGAAGGACGGTGGAATCACAAAGGAAGTTTCGCGTGGAAAGGAGACGGCCAACATCATAAACCTGCATTCAAGGCGAAAAGGCCGCATTCGCGATGGCTCCTAAGAAAGTACAAGGTGCGACCACAGGAGGATCGTCTCCTAACATCCATGTGGACATTTCACCACAAGTCCAGGTTTTTCTTCCTAATTTTGATTTACGTTGTTATAATTCAATCATGCGTGGATCATTTTTGGAGATAGGATGCATCTTTCGATTTAAATACTTTGACTAATTTAAAGGAAAGAGCATCACGATGGAAAAATTTGGTCATTATTATTTTTTTAATAAAACGAAAAAAATAAAGCAAGCATAAGTTTTCTATGCATGTCTAGCAAGTGGGTTTTATGCATTTAATTAGATTAATTAATGCCCATCTTTACAAAACGGAATTATGATAGTACACTTCAGCATGGAAGGAATAAAACACATATCACATTATTGAACATATTTTCTTCGAAATGGTTCGTTATAGAAAGTTGCTAGCAACCGTAGGAAATTGCTAGGGCTGCATGAGGAAGATTTAACTCTAGGCAAGTGACCTAAAAACTCAAATCAACGAAAGGTTGTGTAAGTTCTGCATACGACAAATTCATTTGGAAATGAAAGTAGAAAAAGGCTGCATGCTTAAACATAAAATCCTAAAAGCTTAGTAGCATGAATCTTGTTTGCATGTTATAGGATGATCAATTAGAATTATGCTGTAACTTAACCTATGCTTTGATCTTAACCCGAAAAGTTAGGGGTTAAATCAACTTATACGTAGACAAGGAATCATGTGGTTACGAAAATGATAGCATAATTATCTTCAAGACCAGACAAGTTAAATTGGTTTAAACCTAAACACCTAAAACCGCGAGGTACTCGTTTAGGAAAGGTTAATTCAATGCAACATATCCCAAAGAGCTAACTAGGGTTAGCACATTGAGGACATTACCTAGTCTCTCATATTACCAAAGTTGAAACTCCTATATCCTAAAGACTTGTCCACATTCACGGAATGTAGGGACATTGGAACATACTTGCGAGAAGTGATCTAGGGTTTTTCCTAAGAATCTCTCGCTAAAAAGATGAAACTCGGAACCCTAGGACCGACAATAATGCAATCAGGAATGGATTGTTATATCTAATCATGATACCATGATTAGAAGACACTGTTGATGGGTAGAATAGTCCCATAGTTGATGCGACACTTGTGCAACAAGTTGTAGAGTTGCATGATCTTGTGATTTGATCACAAGGGAATGGCCAATTCCTCGGAATGAGATTGGCAGATTCTTACACAAGTTTATCTTGCCAAAGGATGAATAATTGTCCTGATATAGTACCTTTCTTGGGTAAAGTGACCAATATACGGGGATTAGATATTTGCTTGGAAGCAAAAGACCAATCAATAAATTGGAATAATATATGAGCTTAAGGTATTGACTAAGTCGGGTTAATAGGGTACGGCCCTAACCCAGGATATAGGGTTAACAAATAAACCCTGGGGATCTTGCCAAGTCGCAATTGATCCCAGATCGAGTGTTGGATGCATTCGGAAAGAAGGATTCGCTCCTTAGCAGTTGGCCAAAAATAACGACCAATGGAAATGATTGTGCTTGTAACAATTTTAAGATCACTGTTTTGCTTTGTTTGCTCAAAGAATTTAAAGGATGAAAAGATATCTAATGCTTCAGGTTGAAGGCTTGAAGGGAGAGGCAGCTTCAGTTACCCCCCACTACTTGCCTGACCCTAACCAAGGGGGTTGTTAACCGCATCGGGAAGGTGGACCGAACCCGCCGTGAGAGGTCTCTCCGTTGAGTGCTACTTGGAGCAGGAGGACGCTTGGGTGCCAAAGGGGGCTCTAGTTGTAAATCCCTCACCTTTCCAGGCCTTGCACAAGAGGCCAACGTGACTCGGGATTGGATCTCGAGGCCCGCATACTAGTCTACGGGCGGAATCTTGGATTAGTAATCCCTGTGGATTGCTGGATAGCCTTCGGGTGGATTATGGATATGCCTACGGGCTGGACTTTATGTATTTCAAAGATAAATATGATAACCTGTTAAAAAGGAACTTGTTTGACATTGCTTTTCTATGTCAAGTGCTATGATTACGTGAAGGAATCAGTGCCTAACAGGCTAATTAAGGAAGTTGATTGATACATGTCTAATTAAATGTGTTAGGTAATTAAATAACTAAATCAACTTGAGGAAAGTGCGATGGATGTGGCCATGGGTCCGTCCTACAGATGGGTGGTCCCGGTTGGCCGGGAACTTTTCTCAATCATGATGGACAGCGAGAAGATCATTTCAAAGGATACGAACAAAAAAAGGGCGCTGACCTAGAGTCTAAGTTATAAATGATCCCGATTTACGCTATTTTAGGGGAACGGAATGGGACTATGCCTTATTGCAGAGGTTGAGCTTCGTATCCCTCTAGTTTCCCATTCTCCTTGAACCAAGTGCGGCGTGAATCCGCTTCGGACCTGGCGTTTCTGCGTAAAGTAGTTCGCTCGGGTTTGATGCTAGTTGCTGTTAGGAAATGACCAATAGGGAAGAACCTAATTCAGGTTGATCCTAATAAGTGGGAATGGTTGGAATACTTCCGCTACGTGGCAAATGCGGAAAGTCCTAGATCCCAAACCCCGTAACATTCCATGGGAGTGCCGGGCAGAGCTTTCTAGACATCCTTTCCGATGGACTGCTAAGACGTGTCCTGAAGATAACAGGTGGACACGTTACACCCATTCTCTTTGAACCAAGTGCGGTATGGATCTGCTTCGGATTGGGTATCTCTGCATAAAGTAGGACGTCCGAAACCCAACACTAGAAAGTTGTTAGGAGACGTTGGCCCTAGGAACTCGATATAATATTCCCATGCAATAAAAGTCAGTTGGTTAGTTCGAAAGTTAGTTAGTCAATTAATGAGTTAGTAAGATTACTAACTAAAGACTTAACTAAGGTAAAGACAAACTAATGATAAGAGCTAACAATTTTTATTTAATTAAAATATATATTAAAAGAAAAACCGAGAGTCGTAATCTGATATTTTTCTCGAATTAACAAGTACCATAGCCACCCTTCATGGAAGTTGCAACGTGAACGAGAGTTACAAGCCATATTAATTATTAGTGTTAATATGTATAGTATGGATGGTCTGAAAATATTAGATTTTTGGGCCAAAAACTAGTATATTTTAGATATTATTCTAAAAATATAGAACTAGATGTCATATAAAAGAAAAGACAAGTGATGTTTTAGTTAGCTTTGGAGGTTTTATAAAAAAAAAAAAACGATAAAGAGAGTGATTGGCGAAATCGCATGCACTACAATCACAGTCTACATGCAAAGACATCACTTCGAACAGGGAGAGAAAGAAGGAGTGGTCTGAAAGCTTTCCAACCAAGTGTCTTAGTGTTTTACCCCATTTTGGAGCCAATGGAACCATCAGATTTATGAGTTAAGCATCAGATCACTGAGTTTTCCAAGAGTCCCTCCACCAAGAACTCTTGTTCTCAGCCTCATACCCTCCTCTCTAATTCATTATAAATATGAGGCATGGGGAGGCACAAGAGAGCATAAGGAGACCTTGAGAGGCTGCGAGAGAGAGGGAGAGAGAAGGATACCCCTCCGAGAGAGAGAGAGAGAGAGAGAGAGAGAGAGAGAGAGAGAGAGAGAGAGAGAGAGAGAGAGAGAGAGAGAGAGAGAAGAGTTACCTTGAGAGGTTACAAGGGAGAGAGTTAGCTCAATTTCCTCTATCTCGATTCTCAATTTATCCATCTTCTCTTACACTCTCACATCTCGAATCTATCTCTCCTTCTTAATCCCTTCAGTCTACTTGTGGACGATGGTCTCCAAGTGAAGAATGTTGCGTGGGGATGGCAATCCTACAACCAGCAATAAAGCTTCAGGCGAAGGCATCGCTATCAATCCAACTGTGGTTCCAGGCGTAAGTAATGTATTTCTAAATTGATAGATGCTTGTTTTGATTCTCACATGAGATACATTAGGCTCCACACATTAGGCTCCAAGGATGGAAATTTTGGTGTCATGTGATTTGGACCAAAGGTGGGCTGAAGATGGCAGTGTGGAGGTGGGTTGAGCATCAAATGGGGCCTGGTATGCAGACCCGCAACAAGTTTCAAAACCCGAAATAATAAAAGATACACTGTAATGACATTTTTACAAAGAAAATGGCTCTTTTTCCGCATTTGATGAGGTTAGCAATGTTCATATGGACTGAAAATTGATGGACATGTTGTTTGTTATTGGTTTTCGTCTTTCATAATTAAAAAAATCAGAAAATATACACTTAAAGTGTGGAAAATAAATGGAAAAACCCCGAAAAGCATGGTTTTTAGAGGAAAAATGGAGTTTTTTGGGCTTAAAATAGGAAGAGCAAGAAACAAAACACCAATAAAATCTTCATGTTTACTGTTTAAGGACTCAAGAGCCATAGCTCTGAAATAATGCTACTTTTCTTCCATTTTTATTGATAAAAATAAGAAAAAATAGGGGAAAATGCTTTTTAAAAGGGAGAAAAATAAGGAACAGACGAGGAAAATTATGGAAAATTATGGATGTTTATGTGAGTATATAATGAGGATAAATCATGAGGGTTTGCCTCAGATTATCCCCATTTATATGTTTTTGTGAGTATTTGCTGCTTATTTCGTGCGAAATACACATAAAATCACCCCTTTACCTATGCAACGAGACAAGACCTTAAACGATAGGGGAGGAGGGAAGTTTGAGTGTTGAAATATAATATAAAATCTGATGTATTTGCTACATTATTCATATAGGATGAGGTTGAGTTAAATAAAGGGAAGCACAGCACGAGTGTAAGGCTCGATGTCTTCTCTCATTACATCAATTATGCATTAGTGTATGGAAACATGAAAATAATGGATTTGCACAATCCATGAGGCTGTTTTCCAATTGTTTGAGCACTTAATCATACACACATTTGCATCAAGCATCGTTAAATGGTATCAATTACAAGCTCTTGGATGCATAGCACTTGGTTTCTTTAGGACTTGACCCACGTAGAGAGAGTGAGCAACCTGGCTGTAGGTCTAGACGGTGGGTCCAAGGGGATGGATAAGTGAGGACTAAGTGAGGCCTGGAATGATAAATATATTGGCACTAAGAGGGGAGTTTGTTTTGAATGTGTCTATGTGTGGAAGTAGTGCATCGAGGAGCCAATCCCCAAGATGTAGGAGAGCTGCAGTAGGGCTATGGCAATCAGCCAGTGGGGTGCCCTTATGTCTGTGATATGTGGCATTTATTGCTGATGTATATATAATCTCCCTCTGAGGAGACGAGGAAGGGAACGTTTGTTGGATTACAGACTATAAACACGCAGTGATTAGTGTTTAGGATAGTGTATCCCTCGACAGACACTCTTGGCCCGCGAGGCCGTGAGGTGGGGTTGTCTGTTGAGGGCATGAGGTCTAGCTAATGCCTTAGCCAGTGATGGCCCAATTTAGGTCCCATTAGTGGTGCGTCTACCAAGAGCCGCCAACAAGTGGTGGTTCTCAAATCTAGGGTTTCTAGGGACCAAACTGTTGGTTTATGTCCTCTGACAAGGACCGTCAAGCCAAAGTACAAAAAGCAGAACGTGCTGAGAGGGCTAGATGGCAGTTGGAGATTGTAACCCATTATTCTCCTCAAAGGAGTAGCCTGTTGCGTATAAGTAGCAGTGGTTCTAGTAACCTAAGTGTTACAAGTGGCTCTTTGAGTGCAAGGGGAAGTCTTAGTACTTCCCTACTTCCAATTAATCAACCCACAACAAGTGGGGGTGTAGATTTACCTACACAAACTCCTGTTGTTAATCCGGTTGTAGCCATGGCACAACATATCACAATTCTAGCAAGGACGGGATTTTTCGGCATTAGGAGCATGATTGCCCATTTTCCATGGGTTAGCAAAAGAAGATGGAGAACTCCACATTAAGGAGTTTCAAACACTCATGTTCAATTATCAAATCTAAGAAAAAGGACATCTAATGATGTTCTTCAACATGACATTCAATTAAAGCAAGTTCTTCGTAAACTAAATAATTATATCCCCATTCCAGCGGCTGCCCAGTTACAATATTTTCTACATGGATTGGATTTTAATATCCTGGTGCAATTGATTAGTGTTGCTTTGGCTGACATTGACACTACTATTACCCAAGCAAAAGGAGTAGGGTCACGCTTGCAAGTTGCTTATCTAGCAAGGATAAATTGGAATGGTAATAACTTGGCCTTGACCAATGGAAGTCAAGGGGATGCTATATCAAATGCGAATGCGAGAGGAGGGAGCATGCCGAATTTGCCTATGTTACCAGCTCCTCCTAGCATGACTATGCCCATGGCTAGTCAGGCGGCCTCACTAAATAGTGGGGGCCAAATAATGAATCCTAATGTTGTCCCAGTAGGTCAATGGCCAATCCCTAATCAAGTGGTTAGGTCCATGGGATGACAAACTGACAATTATGGCTACGAGTCGAGTGGCTCTAATGTCCTTGGTGAAGTTAAGGACATGATGAAGCACTACACTGATATGATCTCTGAATAGTATCGAAAAATAGCTGTGGATGTCAATTTCCTTAAGAAGCAAGAGAATTTGATAGGGATTCGACACCTTAAAGAGGGTGGCCCCTCAAGATTCACCTATAATTGGTGTGGTGGCAAACATTTCCCTAGGAATTGTTCGAATGTCAAATGTGATATTTGCGAAAAGTTTGGCCACTTAACTGCTACCTATTAAAAAACAACCTTGTCCAGTTAATCATCGTGCATAAGGGAATAATCTCCAGCAAGATGAGGGACCAAGACAAATACTACAATGAGGAAAGGCTGTTGTAGAGGAGTTGCCTCACGGCAGTGGAGTCAGCCTCATTGTTGAGGCTGTACGTGTCAATGATGTAGAAACTTCTAATCTATGAGCCGTAACAAGAGGGAAAAAGATTAAAGAGGGAGATAAAGTAACTGCAAAACCTGTCGAGGGAAACCCTAAGCAGGATGCTAGGGAAAAGCGAGTCTTGAATCCAGATATGGAAGGTGAACCTCTAAGGCCTGTTGACGGTAAAGTGGATCCCAAGAAGGATAGAGAGGTGCCAAGAAAGAAGAAAAAAGTAAAAAAAGAGACACTAAAGCCGGTGGTCCAACGACCAAAGGAAAGAATGGTTTGGCGCGAGAAGAGAACTTTGGCTAACTACCATGACTTTGACCTGGATGGCGCATCAGTTATGTGAGAGGTAACCATTAGTGCTTGGCTTGGAACGGTTGAAACAATAAGCGGTCCGTGGGTCTTGGCGGTTGAGTGAAAGCTCCCACATTTTGGTTCCGTTGCCGGGACCAACAGATTCAAGCCTTGAGCGCTTGCGCGCTTCGAATCAAGCGTTGGAGTAGGGTTTCCCCCGAGCCGGTGCTTGAGATAGGTAGGAAGCGAGGGGGTTGAAGATGGTATTCGATCTCCTTGGCAAGTAAGTCTGTTGTTTTTCTTGAGATTTATGTTGTGAGATGGAGTAGTGTAGGTATTTACTTTGTGATTTGGATGCATTAGAGTAGGAGAAAACAAAGAAAAACAAAGAAAATAAGCATTAGGGTTACTGTTGCAAAACAGGGCAGAAATAAGGCAAGAATCGTGCAAAAGTGGTAAAAAACTTACTTGTGATGCCTAAGGTCGGTAAGTGAGTTATTGGGGGTGCCAATACCATACATGCAAGAGGGTATAAGGGCCAGAAGTGGCAATAAAGGCCACAGTGTGCATTGCAGGGTTTCAGGAGAGCAGGAGAGAAGAGGAAAGCTTGGCAAGGAAATCCGCTTCAATCTTGGCATAAGGGAGATCTTTGGCTAGCCCAGGTAATTCTACGCCTCCCCCTACAGTATAGGACTAATCTGGAGTTGCTCGACAAGGGGGAAGACCCCCAGCGCCTTGCACGACGAATTTTGCGAGCTTCGGCGAAAAAACACACGCGGCGTTCGGCACGTCTGAGTAACGTCGACTCTGGTCCGAGGCCCAGACTCGACCCTCGGACCATCCGGTCCACTCGGCCGGCCTCGGACCGTCCGAGGAAAAACCCGTCCAAGACTCAATTTCGGCCCTCGGCCACGTCCCACATTCGACCCTCGGTCCAAGTGCCTCGACCCGCCCGAGTGATCTCGTCCGAATTTGTCCGAATCATCTGAAATTAGCCCTTGGCCCATCCGCCTCGGCCCGTCCAAGTGACCCACTCGGACCCTGCAATTCGGACCTGTTAGGCCGAATTTAGATTTTCTCAAATTCTAACCTGAAGACAGTGAAATTAACCGAGAAACCATATAGAGCCGAAATCATATCATGGATCCATTACCGGGCCGAAACTTAGAGTAAGTGGTTCAAATTTGGCTACAAACGGTCCTCCAAATTGTGCATGGCTTTTACCGTAACGGCCTTGCGGGCCAGGGGGGACTGCCCCCCAGACCCCCATAGAGGGGGCTCTGCCCCCTCCGCACCTCCCCCGGGTAGGTTGGAGAGAAAATGCGCGCTGTGATAGGTCTTTCAAATTGGACCCTAGTGTAGCAATAGCTCTATACGAGCATGGAGTCTCACTTGCAATAGAGCAAGCAAAAGCCCATACCCGAACAGAGAGAAACAGAGACCCTAGAACATCAATGGGCCAATCTAGCCATCAAGGGCAAAAAGGCCACACCACAAGAACACAAAGACATTGTGTTCAACCCGTGTCTAGTCACAACAGAATGCAACTTCAACAAGCTACAAATGCGAGGATGACTAGACACGACACTATTGACGAGAGATGTACCTTGAATAGCACTGCACTGAATCCACATCTGGTCGTGCAGTCAAGAACTCAAGGGCATCTGTCAGAAGGCTTAAATTTACAAGCCAGACCCGGAAGATGAAGACATAGTACCACCTTCTTATCTTAGGATCAAACTCACCGCGAAAAGAGAGCATACTATTGATGCTCTAATTGATGAAGGAGCAGATTTTAATATCTTGACCTATGAATCATGGACCCTACTAGGCCAACCAGAGCTCACACCGACTGATGCAAATCTTAATCCTTACGGGGAGAACACCCACAAGCACTTTTAGGGAAGTGCAGAATCCTTGTAACAATTGAAACAGAAAGCTTGCCACTCATGTTCTATGTTCCTCCCAATAGCGAGAATGGTGGAAAGGAAATCCTCCTAGGAAGGCCCTTCAAAAAGGCTAGCAAGTGTGAGGCGGACTACGTAGCTCAGAGGATACACTTGACATTACCAGGTGTGAGGATAGTCACGACCTTTAGCAAGGGTGACCTCAGCAAACCTTGAGGGAAAGGCAAGGAAGGTGCTAACGTAACAGTCAAGCCCATTAACGAGAACAAGGACTTGTTGAAAGAGTTAATACAAGCACAAGTCGAACAACGAGAGCCAGTGAGTGAGGCCATGCCTGAACCAAGAAGGTCAAGAGACAATGCCAGGGACAGGCTTTGGACTTACAAATATCGTAGAAGACCCCAAAAGAAGCCCAAGCCTTATAGACTCAAGCATCGATGGAGAGCTAGCACAACGCCACGATGGATATCCAAGGCGTGGCTTCGGGCTCAAGGGTACTATGCATGCAACCGATGGATTTGGGTGCCAAAACCCCTGGCTAAACCTCCGTGGTCGACTGAAGGCCAGATCGTATCAAGAGCAAAGAAGCGTAGGAGGAGATCTAAGCGAAAAACCAAGTCTCGAGTCAACAACAGTGGAGTGATCGAGCCCCTCATGGTCAGAATCAAGAAACCAAACGGGACCAATCGGAGGGTAGATCCTCGGCCTAGCATGCTTGACAAGCAGATGCCAAATGTAATCGTTGAGGATACACAGAAATTGCTAGTGCCCAAGGAGCCTTTGATTCCCCAAGAGGATAGCAAGCATCATAGGCACAACATTGCTCAGGGCAAGGTTAAGTGCTCAACAAAGAAAATAGCACAATCATCTAACAGCCACAAGCAAATCTCCAAGCCTGTGTCAAAGCCACTTAGGAGTCCTAAGTCTCCTACACCCTCTTCCCCTACGCGGACACAGGAAGCACAACACTCGTCAGGTGCGGCTACTCAATCCCAATCTAGACTCACATCAAAGCTTCCAAATGTCCAAGAGGCAGGACACGACACCACCCTTAGCTCTCAACCTAAGGATGTGCCTGTGCAATCCACCATGGCTAGATCTACGGATACTCGATCTACACAAGTGAATGCTCTAAGGGCATCAAAAGGCACGACCACTTCTGATCTGCCTCAGGACTTGACACCGCAGTCTACCAACGGTAGCCAGTCCATTGAACTAGCCACCACTACTTCCAATCAGGGACCATAGCAGTCACAATCTTTGGCCGTGACAACACCCCTTGCGGAACGTGTCCTTAGTGGTTTACCTGTGGAGGAGATGTCACAACCAACTGCCTCAACAACTCCAGCGCTTCCAAGGTGCCTAAAGCCTAGGCTGGAGGAGTTACACACAAGGGAGTTGGCTGAAGAGCTAGGCTCTCCAAAAAGGAAGGCAGTTGTACTCTCACAACCTAGCGAGACCACTCAGTAGGCCATGGTCATGTCCCATAAGGACACACTAGAGAAGGGAAATGCTGAGGCCCAACCAAGCACATCAGCGGTCGACCTGGCCCAAGGTCCTGAGTCGTTGGATGCACCTGCACTGACCAAGCAAAAGAGGAGGAAACAACGGAAACAACAACAGTTGCAGGTGGTTGTGGACCCCAAGAGCATTGAGACCAAGAGCGATGAAGAGCTGGGGAATAAAGCATCAAGTCCATCCACCAGTGAACCCATTGATGTCTCTCCTAATGGTGGTGAAACTTCAGTCACATCCGTGGGCTCCGACAAATCAAAGCAGTCGTTACCCTCAATGGTTGCTTGCAATGCTCTATCCACTGACAATAGAACTCGCATTGACAAAGCAAGAATGGATATAGCACTGTCACGACGGGGTGATGAAGTCGCACCAGTCACACCCAAGGAGAACCATGACACAGTAACGAAGCGTCAAGAGAAACATGGAAACCCCAAGAGCATGAGAAATCCTAGCGTTGACCAATCCTGCTCATCTAGGCCTGAGCCTCCAGCTATACTAAAGCCTAAGGAAACCCTTAGAACTTTGCATGAGATAGCAACTGAGCAAGCCTTCGTTGAACGTAGAAGTGTCACAGAATGCTTAACTAGTTGGATGCTAAGCTCAAGGTGTTCTCATGAGTCTACATCCTTACGGATGTGGGCACAATTCCAAAGGAGCAGCTTGGAGATTATTTGCCCTTTCCTCTATCCTGGGAAGAGCAAGAACATCTTGACGAACACTATAACAAGCTCTTACATGAACGCATGCGACTCATCTCTGACGAGGAGGCTGACGAACTGTGCTTAACCGTCACGTTCAATTATGTGCTCTGCCGACCGAATCTTGTGGACATAGAGCAACTAAAGCAACTAACAAACAGCCGAAATCAATTTGAACAGCGTTGGTGTGAGAACCGCGTTGCAATGGCCGAACTAGGGGCTCAGATCATGACAGTCTTAGAGGAGCGATTGGCCAAATGGCAGTCTCAAAAGGACCCAACCTATCTAGTACCAACTTCCCTTTGAGTGCTAACTAACATTCGGGGTATGGACTTAGCTAGAACTAGAGTAGAGAGCCCTTTGATTGATAAGGTTCTCACTGAGGAGGAGTTACATATTGCCAGTAGACTCTGTCAAGGTTCCATGCTACTCGACGTGGCAAAATATATATCGGTATTAAGTAAGCTGCTGCAAATACTAGATGTGTGTGCCACGCTCTAGTACAACCCCGACTTCTACAATTGGTTCTTATCCTCGTGAAGTGGCATTATGTATATAAATAAACACTGATTCTTGTGTCACCTCGTATAAACAATATCAACACACACAAGTAATGATAGTCAAGTGCAAGGAGAAGAGTTGGGTCTGACAGGCTAAGCTCCTCGAGTCCTCCCCTCATCACACATTTAAAAGCCGAGTGACCATCCCCACCTCCAAGTGAAGGGCATGCAACCCACATTGCCGCTATAGGAACCCATGACCAACAACATTGATGGTGTAGACAGGGTGCAGCCCCTTTCTATACACCTTCTTCCCTTTTTGGTCTATCCTTCCGATGATGTGCCCTGTCCCACTCCATGACAACCAGTCCACGCGACTTAGCATAAGTCAATATCCGCTAATGACTGGAGGCAAAGTGAACATCAGCATGGGGGCCATCCCTCTACAATAAACACTGCATGCCTCACCCCTCCCCTCCTTGTCATATGCACTTGATAACCCACACTAAAATCTCTTCCTACGAACAGTTGTATCTTGTATCAAGGTCTAACCCTTGGGTTGCATCTTGCAGGCTTCTAGACGGAACACATGGAGAACCATGGACAACTGGCATGAAAGGACGCTCGTCACAGACGACGGGAGCACGTGGCATGCGCCCCTCCACCGGAGCGCTATGTGCCCATCCTCAAGAGGTATGCCAAGAAGGGAGGCCCTAAGCGACACCGCCTCGGACGAAGGCCGAAGAACCTGCGGGCCAAGAAAGCAGATGGTCAGATAGGCACACAAAATGTGGCAACGCCAGTTGCATAGACCCCCAACACACGCTCGGGCACCAGATGCTCAAGGGCAGAAAGGGCAGCACGGGAAAGGGAAGAATTTAATGAACTATTCAAGGACATTTTGGAAACGGTCGTGGCCCGGGACTACACCATTCATGTCCCGGCCGACATGTTCCCTGCCTAGCCTCACGGGAGCCCCGCACTGGCACCGCCCCGGTTGCCTAGCCAACGGACTCATCCCGTCTCGTACCTATTGACTAAATCCCTATGATGTACAAGTAGCTCGACAAGTTAGCATGCCAGAACATTTTGTTTTTTTATGAGTAAAGGGAGAAGATCCCCACTTGTACACATTCCCGTTACTTCTCATTAATGTATGCAACCTTAACAAGCAATGAAATAGGCATCCCAATAGACATCATAGAATTCTGAAAAAATTATGTCTTATCATGATTGCATTTGTTCGATGCACTTAACACAAGCGAGCATATACTCTCACAAAGTGACAAGTGGATGCAGGATAATATAGGTCCTTGTGTGAAAGTGTTCAATGCCCGATCACCGCAAGACCATTGACCCCACAAAGAGCCGCGACAAAGCCACGCTGTCGAAAGCAAAAATCACCCTTGCCGACCACCCACATCGCATGGACCAACGCACATTCATGGGCCACGCTCTCTTTCTGGGTCAAGCTCTATAGTTGGCTCACGGCAGTCGTTCCCTCAATTGTATCAATATCGCGTGTGTCGCAAGGAGGTTTGCAATATCTCAAGTGTATCACCCCATCTCGACAACTGCTTCTCTAACAACGAGGCTAGGGCACAATCATCACTATAATATCAATTTCCTGAGCCTTCGAAGCTTGACATTTTCCAACCCATTGAAAGGCTGATAGCCTCAACATATTGTAATGGTTGTACTCAAGCAAGTCCCAAAAAAAAAAAGACAAGAAACGAATGAAAAGATAAGAAGCACCCACGATCACAGCACAGCACCTAGGGGTCCTCAAATTAGGTACGTCCGGTGACCTTGATCGACTAGCTTCGTCCCTAGTCCCCTAGCCCTTTAGCATCACCCACAATTGTCCATGGCACATCAAGGGCAGGACACACCTGGGGAGCTTGTCTCGCCTATGGTTAGACCTGTCACCCTGACCCACTTGCACAATTCTCTCTTCCACTCTGCCTTAGTACCATTGCAGTCAGTGGTGATAAACACCGCACGATTGGCCATGAAAAGTACACCGTACTCATCAAGCAAGTCCAATAGTTTCCAGCTACGGAAAGTGCGGTGTCCCTGTATTCAATTATGCTACGTCGTGCAGTCACAATGCAAAGAATGTCTCATATACCTTCACGTGGACTTCTTCTCCACATGGACAACTTTGCTTCATCCACGCATTATTATGAGAAACTAGCCCGCGGTCTTCTAACTACGTAATATCTAAGTATGCACAAGCACTCACATAATATCTGCACCGAAGTATATCCACAGTTTGGGTCCTCAAGTGTAAGACAATACTCTAGGCTTGCTTAGAGTTTGACCTGTCTCCCAAACTAATCAAAATATGTCTTGTGCACAATAGAGAAGACTAGCACTACCCTTAGGGAGAGACCACATGAGAGGTTTTCAATTGCAGGTGTTGAAGACTCCAACGAAAGTGTCATTCGCTCTTCATCAACACCCAACTCTGAATGCTTATCCCTCACCATCCGAAAAGCCCACAAAGAATCGTCATGTGCAAAATCCCCAACAAACCCACACTTGTGCCGGCCATCAATGCAATCCCCAACACAGAATAGCCCTACCACCAACTCCAACAACCTTCCACCAGCCACCTTGGCCACCAACAGGCCCCAGGACCTTCTTCCACACCACCACCAACACTCCTCCACGGACACCACAGGCGTCCTTGTCACCCACATCTTTGGTGCATGCTATAGCCTGCTACCTATGACGGTGAGTGCCATGGGACTGGCACTCGTCTAGGAGGGGGGTAATGTTAACCCCAACATGAAGAAAGCAAAGGGAAATAAAAAAGACGCAGGGCAAAGGCAGAAAAAAGGTAGCCCGACTGAAGAAAGAATAGAAGGAAAGGCCAAAAGCGCAAGGGCAACCTTAAAAGTCCAAGGCAAATACAAAAGGGAAAAGGTGCATTTTAAAATAAAAAGGTGCACCCTGAAATCGTGTAAAAGAGCGCCGGGCTCTCACCCGTGCAATTTGTAAATGTAGACGGGAGGTGGAAAGGAATCTAGGAAGATAGAAGGACAATGGGAAAAAGGGCCTAGGCTAGGGCCGGCCATGTAAAAAAGGGGAAAAGGGGATGAGCCCCCAAAAGGGATTTAGGGTTTTGTATATAAAGTTGAAAAGTGAATGAGAAGCTCATTCTTGTGTGTGGCCAAAAGTAGCTCTCTTCTTCTTCTTCTTCTTCTTCTTCTTCTTCTTCTTCTTGCTTGCTTGCTTGAGCTTGTGCTTGAGAGAGGGAGTGTGAGAGTGTGAGGGAGTGAGTGTGTGAGGGTGAGGGACCGAGGAGGAGAAGCTCTCCATCTTCTCCTCTCTTCTTCTCTTCTCTTCTCTTCTCTTGTCTTGCTCGCAGCAATGGAGCTTGGAGCGTGGAGCTTGAGGATGGAGCTTGCTTGAAGCTTGCACTTGGATCATGGAGCTACCAGAGTGCGCGGGAGAGGAGGTAACTCGAACAGCACGGAGGTAAGCTCACTACACCCGTAGATATGGATGGTGTGTCGGTTATGTGAGAGGTAGCCATTAGTGCTCGGCTTGGAACGCTTGAAACAATAAGCGGTCCGTGGGTCTTGGTGGTTGAGTGAAAGCTCCCACAACAAACAAGTTCCTTAACTTATCTTCAAGTTAATCTTTGTCAAAAGAGGCTGGTCATAAGGGGATCTCGATCACTTATAATGGACTTAGGCATGCCATGATGCTTGAAAATATGAGCAATGACCAGCTTAGCCATATGATTGGCTTTGATTGTCTTTCGCACAGGTATAAAGTGAGCTTGCTTACTAAATCTATCAATGATAGTCCAGATTGCATCATTTCCTGCTTGTGTGCGAGGAAGCTCCATGATAAAGTCCATAGCTATACTTTCCCAAGGCTCATTGGGAATAGGTAATGGCTCCAATAGACCAGGTAGTTTATGCCTATCATACTTTACTTTTTGGCATATCTTGCACTCACAGACACATCTTTCAATATCAGCTCTAAGAGTGGGCCAAAATAAATATCTTTCCAATGCTTGAGTAGTGGGTAGAATACCCCTATGTCTAGCATATGGAGATGCATGTGCTTCATCCATTACCTTGTGTTGCAATGGTAGTGCTACACAAATTTCTTGATGATGATACAAATAACCATCTCGAATTCAGTAAGGTGTAATCCACTAACCTAAGTTAAGTTGATCCCATATGGTTAAGAAGTTGGAATCAGTTACATACATTTTGGGTAACTCCATGAATTCGTTATGGTAAACAATTGTGATTGCATTCACTTGAGGTTGCCATGATAGAGCATATGCTACCACATTCTTAGTTCCAGATGTATGAAGGATTTGAAAATGCAACATAGATAAGAAATTTACCCAGCGCATCTATTTCTTTGAGAGCTTCTTCTGAGTAAGGAATTATCTTAGACTTCGGTGATCAATTTTAATAACAAAATCTGCACCAAGTAAATAGTGTTTCCATACTTGAAGAGCATGTACCACTGCCATAAGCTCTTTCTCATATATTGGAGCATGTAGCTCATGATCCTTGAGGCATCGGCTCTCAAATGCTACTGCATGATGCTCTTGGTTAAGCACGGCTCCAATGCAATCCCCAGAAGCATTGCACTGAACTTCAAAAGGTTTTTGAAGATCTAGAACTATGAGAATTGGTTCTTGAGTCACAAGAAACTTGATTCTTTCAAAGGCTTATAATTGCCTTGATCCCCAGCAAAAAGGCATTCGCCTCTTAGTAAGGTCATGTAGAGGAGATGCAACATATGCAAAACCTTGTATGAACCTCCTGTAGTATGAATGTAGGCCTAAGAAACTTCTAACTTCATGTACAAAAGTAGGTGTAGGCCAATGAACAATGGCTCGAATCTTCTCAAGATCCGTTCTCACCAAATTGTGAGAAACAATATAGCCCAAGTAATGAATTTTTGAAAGGAAGAATTCACTCTTCTTAGCATTAACCTGTAGTCTATGCTTGCAAAACTCTTGAAAAACAATAGATAGATGTTTTCTATGCTCTTCTTCAGACAATGAAAATATTGGAATGTCATTCAAGAAGACACCTATGAACTTTGTGTGAGGTCTGACAATTCTCTCCATCATTCGATTGAATATGGCGGGTGCATTCGTCAAATCAAATGGCATGACTAAAAACTCGTATAGTCCAAATGTTGTATGAAAAGTTGTCTTATGAACATCTTCACCGTATGTGGTGAGAGCTACTCTTGACATCAATGCAACTAAAGACACTAGCTCCTTGCAACTTATCCAAGATATCATCTATGCTTGGAATAGGAAAAAGTCTATACACATACAGAAAGAACCATCTTTCTTTTGAACAAGTAAGACTGGAGAGCAGTATGGAGAAGAGCTAGGTCGAACTAACCCTTATTCCAATAGTTTGTTTACTTGTTTTAGGATCTCCTCTTGCTGACTTGCACTTACTTGGTAAGGCGGTTGGTTAGGTGGTGAATTGCCTCGGATAAGATCAATTGTGTGATCTTCCGGGCGCTTAGGAGGTAACTCTTCTGGGAGTGAATCACTAAAACAATCTTCATATTGTTTAACAAAATCATGTCTGGCTTGATCAATTAAAGAGAGGGGTTCTTTTAAAGTCTGAGACTTAGAAGCATTAGTTGTTATTGTGTGTTCATTAGAGGCATCAATTGCCCTTGAGTCATTAGCTTATTTTGACTCTCTCACAAAACTCATGTGCGCAGAAATAGCTTTCTTCATTTCTTTAGAAATGCTAACATGACTAACCATTGGCACATGCCAATCTCTAGCATTAGCAATGCATATTATGTTCGAACCATGGAATTGAAATGCAAGGGTCTTCTTAACAAAATCAGGAAGAGGTCTAATATTTTAATGCCAAGGCATACCTAAGATAACATCACAGTTACCAATGGGTGCAAGTAGAAAATATTCTTGGTCAGGTAATCCCCAATTCTAAGATTCAACTTCCCCTGGATAGGAGTAGAATTGGTTGTAAGTCCTTCGAATGTCAAACCTAATCCAGTTGGTATTCCTAATCTATTTGGTGGAATTTGTAGTCTTCCAGGAGTATCTGGTGACACAAAATTATCTATGAATCTTGAATCAAAGAGTATCAAAACTCATTGATTGTTGAGTGTCCCCCAACCCTTTAAGAGTTTTCTTTTCTTCTCATTTGAATGAGTGTTAACTTGCACATCCAAAATAGAATTTGAGGATGGTAGACAAGGATCTTTAACCACATTTTCTTCCTTCCTTTTGTGAGGAAAATTAGGCTTCATATGCCCTAACTCACCACAAAGAAAGCACCTTCCTTCCTCTTTGTACTTTTGTATCTCAAAGGGTGAGAGATACTTGCACTTCTTCTTGTTACCCTCTAGCTTTGAATATTGGTCATGTGTAAAGATAGGCCTTGTTTGATTAGTCATGTCACTTGGTTGATCATAGAGCTGGTCTTGTCTAGCCCTATAAGAACTCATCTCCAACTTTCGAGATGTACCAGGTGTATACAAACTTTCAACTATCATGGCAGACACCATCATGTGAGATAAGGTTTCATGTGGATACACCTTCATGGTTCTGTATAAATGAGGGAGTAGGCTAGCTTCAAACTTTCTTTTCTTCTCTTCATCACTGATCTCCATGAAAGGAGTAACCTTGAGAAGAGTAGACCAAAACTTGTCCACATAACTAGTGACCTTCTCATGCTCTTTCTGGCCTAGCCAATCCCACTCCTTCTTGACATCATTCTCAAAATGTAACGTGTCCCCTAGTATCATCTAGGACACGTCTTAGCAGTCCATCGAAAAGGATGTCTAGAAAACTCTGCCCGGCACTCCCAAGGAATGTTACGGGTTTTGCAATCTAGGTCTTCCCGCGTCTGCCACGTAGCGGAAGTATCCTGGCCGTTTCCCACTTAGGATCGACCTGAATTAGGGTTTTACTGTTTGGTCATTAGCTAACAGCAACTAGCGTCAGACCCGAGCGAACTACTTTACGCAGAAACGCCAGGTCCGAAGCGGATTCACGCTGCACTTGGTTCAAGGAGAATGGGAAACGAGAGGGATGCAAGGCTCAACCTCTCTGCCATAAGGCATAGTCCCATTCCGTTCCCCTAAAACAGTGTAAATCCGGTAAGACGTAACTCTAGGTCATCGTTCTCGTTATTCGTTTTGATGATGATGATCATCCCGCTGTTCTTCGAGATTTTTGAGAAAAGTTCCCAACTAACCGGGACCACCCAACCGTAGGACGGACCCATGGCCCATCCTCTGCACTTTCCTCGGTTTGTTTTAGTTATGTAATTATCTAGCACATTAATTTGACATACAACAATCAGCTTCTTTAATTAACCCTGTTAAGCACTGGTTCCTTCACGTAATCTTATCACGTGACATAGAAAAACAATATCAAGCAAGTTCTTTTAACATTTCATCATTTTATCTTTGAAATACAAGGAGTTCTGCCCGTAGGCTTGTCCATAATCTGCCCGAAGGCTATCCAGTAATCCCCAGGGATCACTATTCCAAGCTTCCGCCCGTCAACTAGTATGCGGGCCTCGAGATCCAATCCCGAGTCACGTTAGCCTCTTGTGTAGGACCCGGAAGGTGAGGGATTTACGGCCAGAGCCCCCCCTGGCACCCAAGCGTCCTCCGCACAAACATTTTCGTTAATCAACCGAGTTGTTTGGCAAACTGCTAAGGAAGTGTTCTTTCCTTTTTGAGTGTATCAGCACTCGTTCCCAAGGTGTCTTGTAACTTGGCAATATCTTTTACATTTCGGTGTAGGGAATACCCAACTTGGTTAACCCTAAAGTTCCTTAGATATGCTAGTTTCCGGTTTACAACTTTCCTTATTTAGAAGGATATCCAAAAATACGTCTTTTTGCAAGATAACTTGCGTAGGGATCTGCAATCCTTGATGAGGGTTTTTACCCCTTTCTCCTTGTGAATCAATCACAAGACTAAATGATTTCATACTTGTTGTGCAAGTCTTGCGATGGAATAATTTGTTTAGATTCTTTAAGCTAACGTATGTCAGGCCTAGGGTTTCTTCTTTTAAGAACCTTAGGGACAAACCCTAGTTTATTATCTTTACGAATTTATTGTCCCTACAGTAAGGAAAGTAGTCAAGTGCTTAGGGTATGAATGTGTCTATGTTTAGATTGGTTTAGTTATCTTTCTGAAGGTAACATTAATCTTCCTGTCACCGTTTTGCTATCCTTGTGACAATTTACTTTCCAGTCGATACAGCTTAATTTTAACTTCCGTTTTCCTTACAAATGAACTATGCCAAATAACAACATTTGCCTTGCTAAGATGTGCAATTAGCAAAGATAACTTCCTAGTAATTTGAGCATCGAAAGAAACCTTTCATGAATTTAACCATTTACAACAATTCGTTGTGAAAGGAATAAGACTAATGGTGCAAGATATAATTTCTACACCTTAGGATTTAGCTAAAATATACTACTATAGTAAATGGTTAATCTTGCTCGTAATTTATAATGCTTGATGCAATTTGAAGAAAGCTAAGTTCTATACATTGTCATTCATAAGCTAAACTCCTTCGTTACAAATAACTCGAACAAATATATCCTATCCTTAACAATTTTTCTTTGCATGATCGACTTAAAACCGAATTAAAGCCAAGAAGAAAAACCTGGTTTTGGGGTGAGATATCCACTTGGATACCGGGAGATGACACTCCCGCAGCTACACCTTGGACTTTCTTCGGCGGCATCGTAGTTCGAATGTGAGATAGCCTTTTCCTCTTTCTTCTGGAATTCCACCATCTCTTTGGATCAAAAAAAGTTTATGGGTGAGTGTGGTTTTGCAACCACGAAACCCTTGGAGGATTTTGACTTGGGGTAGAAGGAATAGAAAGCACTTATTCTCCTTCCTTCCCTTTCTTTTATCTTTTTCCCACTCTTCCTCCTTCACTCCTTCTTTTCACTCCCTCTACTTTCCCTCCCTATCTTTTATCTCACGGCTACTTTTCCCTTACGGGATATCATCCGAGGCCATGATGATGATTTGGATTTTTATGTTCAGGGGGGAAAAATAATAAGGGGGATACGGGGGATTAAGAGGAAAGCTTAGGGAATTGTGGGAAAAAAAAGAAAAGAGTTACGAGGGGGTTGAAAAAGGGTTAAAAGGGTTATAAGGGGGTGATAAGGCTTAGGGGAATAAAACACGGGGGGGTAGGTTTCCAAAGTCAAGGGAGGGGCTTAGGGGGAAAAGGGAATTTAAAATCCTAGGGGGGGCTTAAAACCGGGGGGGGGGGGGGGGGGGGGGGGGGTTAGTAGTCTTAAGGAGCTATCGAAAGGGGGGCTTCCTAGGAGGCCCAACCTTGGAAGCTTCCAAGGCTTCTGGATATGATAGAAGCCCACGTGGAAGGAGAAAGGGCGACTTCGTGGCGAGCTGGCGACTTCGTGGCGAATGGTTGTGGCAGGTGGAGACTACAGCGACTCCTCTTCCTCTCACGGCAACCCCACCGAGGCGGACTGCGACAGCAGATGACGACTCCTCCCTCCACACGACAATGACAGGGTCTCTCCCTTCACAACTAACAGCTTCCCACTCTACTTCACGGCTGCCCAGCATCAGAGTATCCCCTCTTCTCTCCCTCTCTACGCAGACTGACGACTCCCTGATTTAAATAGGGGAGGGGAGGGGGGATCCTCCCTCCCTACTTGTCGACTCGCATGGCGGCCAGCAATGAGGAAGCTCCAGCAAGGAGCTTACTCACCCCTTCTATTCCCATCCCTCTCCAGCTTGTCAGTCAGCTGGGGGGGGGGGGATTAAGGGGAATTTTAAAAAAAAAATCATTATCAAATTTCTTTTTATGGAGACAGTTCACGCGGAATATTACACACTATCAGGAGGCAAGAATTGAGCATAAAACTTCTTCTTGAACTTTTCCCAAGTCGTAGGTTTCCTTCCCTCCAAAATGAGAGTCAACCACCAATTGCTAGCGGTGTCTTTCAAGTGCATGTCTATATGCCTGAGCTTGGACTTTTATGGGAAATTACCATCAGAAAAAGCAACTTCAAATTGCCTAGCAAAGGCTAATGCCTTATCAAGATCTCTCTTACCAGAGTAAGAGACAAACTTTATGTCCTTATCCCCAAACTTGAAAGCCTTAGTCTTTTGAAGCTTGCTCCTCTTATGGTCCCTCTTTTACCATTTGCGGATTGCACGAGACTTAGAACCAAGAGAGTAGGAACTAGAAGTTGATGAGGAGGAGGAGGAACTTGAGTAATCAATGGAGTAGCTAGTTGCTGAGGCAGATGACTCCTTCCGTCTCACTTGAGGTGAGGTCTTTTTACTCTTCTTGACTCGAGAGTCCTTCCTTCTAGGAAGCTTCTTAGCAATTGGATGCTTTGCACCTTCACCATCAATCGGTGCAATGTTGTTTCCTCTAGTATCACCATCTTTTGGAGGATTCAATCATTCATAAGTAGCTTCTTCCCTTGCCCTTAAGCTTTCAATCAATTGACGTACTTTGGAAATTTCCAACAAGCTATGATACTCTGTCAATTGCACTTGTAATTTCTCACTTGTAGGCACTTCATCAATTGCCATCTTTACCTTCTTCTTGCAAGGATCACCTTTACTTTGAGAAAAGCAAGGAGACCTGCTCTAATACCAATGTTATAAGATCCGAGATACATGTTGGACTTTCTTATATACTTAAAATATATATGGTGAATGAATATTATGCTGGCACAAAGAGAGAACAGATGAGAGAAAAGAAAGATGTAGAGAGAGAGAGAGATAGAGAAATTGATGACAAACTAGGGACTGGAAGATGGGCCAGTCCCCCCCCCCCCCTTGTGAAGTTATAATATTGAGAAGGAGCAAGCTCCTCCATTACACATAAACCAGTTCTTACTCGTAGATCTTGGGAAAAAAATCATGATTCCTTGCAGGATAGAAAACCGGCTTACACTTGCACAACTTGAAAGTTGGCACATTTTGATCCTTCTTGAGTCTCCTTCTCTCCTACACAATATGTGTAGGGCTCTCTTCTTGGAGCTTGATTTCAGCAGAGCTTCCGCAACACTTGCACCTTCTCTTCTCCTCTTGGAACCTGGTTTTAGCACAGCTTTTGCAGCACTTGCACCTTCTCTTCTCCTCTTGGAACTTGATTTCAACAGAGCTTCCGCAGCTCTTGCGCCTTCTCTTTTCCTCTTGGAACTTTATTTCAGTAGAGTTTCTGTTGCAGTCGATTTTAACAGAGCATCCGTTTTCGGAGGGGTTTTTGTCAAAAGGTCGAATCCATCGGGGGTCAGAAGTAGAAAGAAGTAGAGATAGGAGATGGAAGAGAAGATAGAGAATACCCAAGTGGTAAACACGAAAAAAACAAATCACAATGAATTGAATCAATATGTATTGAAAGAACCTGGAATCTTTGCACTACTCAAAAGCAATCTCCAGGCATTAGTTCTCCTGGATCTCCTTCGTAACCCAAAAACGTGGATCAGAAAAATCAGCTCTTTCTCTGCTACCCGGAACCCAAATCTGATGGCTCCGTTGGCTCTGAAAGGGGGGTAAAACTCTAGGACACCTTACGACACCTGGTCACGGATCTCCCAGATCACTCCTTCTTCTTTCAATTCAATCTGTAGTTTTCAGCCTACTAATAGCGATCATGACACGCGTGATTTCGTCAATGTGTCTTTTTTATAAAAAATCTCCTAATTGGCTGAAAAAGTAACTAGCTTTTTGCATGCCATCCTAATTTAGAAGCTTTTTCTAACTTTTTCAAATTTTTACAATAAATAATATCAAAAATAGACTAAAATTATCCAAAATTCTAGTATTTTTGGATAATTCATGCAACTCACACTAGTACTAATGGCTTAGATCACATTGACTCTCTAGATCAATAGAGAAGTCGGATGATGATGCATTCCATACTTTTTCACATTGTGTCCTCATAACATCACAACATCCACCCCCTCTGAACCTACACATCCTCCGGTATGTGCCAAAATCCTAGTTGTCACTGGATTCTGAGTCCTCCTCATCCTCTGTAACCATATCCTTTGCTGCTTCATCTTCCATATCTTCCTGGCTAGCCCCTGTATCATGGCCACTATTTTCTTCCAATTCTGGCATCTCATAGGCAGTAGATTCCCACCTTTTGAATAATTTGATTATTTTCCTTACTATTGGAAATTTTATGGCTGTCCCATCCAGGTCATTTAATGCATAAGTAGCATTATCAAATACATGTCTTACCACATAGGTTCCAAACCATCTTTTGGAAACTTTATGCATGGCACTATGCTGGTTATCTAAACCGCTATCATAAACCAATACCCAATCCCCATCTTGTATGGTTCTTGGTCTCAGTCTATGTCTTTTGTTAAATTGTTTCTTGTTCTGTATCTTTGCTGCCCTTAACTTTGTAGTTGCTATCTCTATGTCTTCTGACTTTCTTTCTAACTGTCTAATGCGTAAGGCCAACAACTCCTCTCGATTCAACTCCTCCTCCCAAGGTAACACACTCCATGTGACTATCATCTCTTCTATCGGCATGATAGGTTTTTGACCATACATTAACTCTGCAAGCATATATCCTGTAACAGTACTACGAGTTGTTCTGTCAGAGTCCACAAAGCATAAGGGAGCAATCGTGGCCACTCTTTTATCTTCTCTCCACATGCTTTTGCCAATGCCTTCACAATAGGTGGATGACCTCTTTCACTTTTGCCATTTCCTTCAGGGTTATAGGCTAAAGTTAAAACAAGCTTTATTCCCAACCGTGCAAAGAAATCATGAGCTTCATTTGTATCCAACTCACCCCTATCTACTGTAATTTTTCCCACACAGCCATATCGACAAAAGATCTCTTCTAAGAGAAAAGTACGTACGGCATTTGTCGTCTTAGCACGTAGAGCTCTCCCTCACACTTGATTAGTTAAGTCTTCACGAGCAAGCACAAGATGCCTCATCTGCCAAAGACCTGTAGGCATTGTGACCAAATCCACCACCCACTTAAAATGAAGAGACAATGGATATGTGGGTTGCAATCCATCCCGATGTCTCACAGTTGAATACATTTGACATGTCGTACATGTTTCCACAAAGTGAGCAACATCCTTACACATACCCTGCCACCAATATCTTTCTTTGATCTTTGTAAAAGTACCCCAAACACCTCTATGACTAGCCCACAAGCTTTCATGAAATTCTTGCATTACTTTTACTTGTGAAGCTCTGTCACCCAAAACTCGCAATGGCATACCCTGCTTCTTTTTAGCATGTTTCCATAAGTATCCCTCTTTTAAGAAAAATCCATAGGCTTTCCTCTTGATCTTCTTAAACTCCTCATCTGACCATTCATCTCTCTTTGTTAATGTACTGAGATATTGACCAATTCTCAGCCACTCTCCTGTTTGGTTCCAAATACAAGGGAATTCAAAGACCTGGATTTTCATTAAGCACTATTGTAATGCGGGGCTATAGTAGTGCTATTCAGAGGGTGTACTTGCCTCTTGATGAAATGAAACATGTATTTACTATTGGTAATTCTCAGTTTACAGCAAACAAGTCATGTTGGTTTAAGTCTATGGAAGCTATGTGTAGGGCTGAACGCATATCTATGAAACGAGCTATTAAGAAATTGAGATCATTGGGGCTGTTAGCTGAAAATGATGGCATTTCAGGCATCTTTTATGGGCTGAATATTACTGACACTATGGCTGAAATTTTAGTAACTATACATGCAGAAAATGAGGCTAAAAACAGTGTTGTCAGTATGTTCTTTGGATATGTATGATGTTATAGCATTGTTTGCTCAACAGGAAGGATTACAATGGGCTGAAGCACCTATGGAGACAAAGTATAAGACAATTGACAAAAAGGTGAAACCAATTGCTTTGCCACTTTCACCAAAGAGTGAGGGTATGTATGAAAAAGTGTCAAGGCAGCCAAGCTTACGGGATCCTAAAGATATAGGTCATCAGTTTACATCTGAAACATTACAGGAAATGAAAGTTGGTGCAGAAGGGTTTCTTTTACTTGCTGAGAGAAATTGTTTTATGCAGATGTTGGCTAGACATGGGAAGGCATTTGCATTTCAACCAAGTGAAATTGGTTGTGTGGATCCAAATGTTGTCTCTCCTATGGTCATATTTATCGTGCCACATGTACCATGGAACTTGAGGCCTATTGCAGTGCCTAAAGCTTATTTGCCAAAGCTAATATTTTTGCTAAATGAAAAGATTCGCATGATCTTGGAGCCTTCTTCAACCCCGTACTCAAATCGTTGGTTTACTGTGCCCAAAAAGAATGGGGCTTTGAGATTTATTCAAGACATGCAACCGGTCAATAAAGTGACCATAAGAAATGTGGGTGCAGGTCCTGTGGTTGATGAATTTGCAGAGTCTTTTGTAGGCAGAGCGATCTATTCTTTGGGTGATCTTTACTCGGGGTATGATCAGTTTCAGCTTGCAATTGAAAGCAGGGATATCACAACCATGAAGACTCCTTTGGGGTTAGTATGGATGTGTACTCTCCCACAGGGTGCAACAAACTCAGTGGCACACATGTCAAATGCTATGAATAGGGTACTCAGGGATTTTATACCATAATTGGCTATGCCCTTCTTGGATGATGTTCCAATCAAAGGGTGTGCAATGGATGAAAAGAATGAAGAGATGGATGCTCATGGATGCAGATAGCTTGTTGTAGATCATATTGTGGATTGTGAGAGGATTTTGACACGTCTAGAAGAGGTGCATTTAACTCTTTCTGGACAAAAATCTATCTTTGGAGTTGAAAAGGTTTTGATTGTTGGGCATATGTGTGGGCCTTATGGGCGAAGGCCATCACCAGCAAAAATAGATGGGATTGATAGAATGCAAGATGTATGCACGAATGTATCAGAGGTGCGTAGATTCTTGGGTGCATGTGTGTTCTATTTGATATGGATTCCTCACTTTGCACATGTAGCCAATGTTCTTTATCAGCTTCTAAGGAAAGGTCAAAATTTTCATTGACTCTCGAAGCGTATCACGATTTCTAGGATGATTAACACAAACACTAAGAAATTGGACTGCTTTCCTCCCATCTTTGCTTCTGACTCTTGCATAAGCAGAACCATCATCGAGTACCTTTGGCTCCATACGCACTCCTGTAATATAGGGCTGTCCCAAAATCACTGCATATGAGGAATTATATTGCAAAAACTATTGCACAAAGAAGTGTTGCTCTTCCTGTACATCACCAATTGTCAATTTTACATTAGGACATATAGCATAAAGCTCCCCTAAAGGATTATTTGTAGCCCTCATATGCCAACCATGATCAGTGTCCACAGGCCATGCACCATTTTCATACAATCCCTGCTCAATGACATTTATCTCAGACCTATGGTCAAGTAAAACAACACAAGGAGTTTCACGTTCCCCTATTTTCACTACCGTTTCAGTGGTAGCTCTAGCCCAATGATTTCTTGTGTAGTGACTTCGAGGAATAAATCCTAGAGTCTCTTCTCCATATTGTTGCATTTGCCTTACTCCACCATGTATATTTGCTACAAGACAATGCATTTTCAGCCACTTTTTTCTCTTTTCCACATGATGTCCATTGATTAGTAGCATCCTGCATAGACAATCCTGTACTTACTTCATGCTCATATTCAGTCCGAATACCCAAAAAACCAGTTTCCTCTTCAAATTGCAGCAATGCACTAGTGGTATCGCCAAGAAACTGACACTTCCTTTTAATTATGTCAATGATCTCATCATGAAATTCTCGCTTGGCAATGCCAAGCACCTCTCCTAAGGTAAATTCCACCCGACTGTTTAAGATCCATTCTTCAAGAACCTTCTTAAGATCTGTGGTTGTCTCAATGTCAGATTGCAACTTATATCCTGACTGCTTGTCCGTGCCTTCTTGTTTGTTATCATGTTTTTGCTTCTGACTGACCTCTTCCATAACATGCTCGAGAGGTGGCTGATTTGTAGCTTTAGGCTGATCCACACTTCTTCTTTTCATTCTTTTAGATGTCCCTGCAATATCTTCATCTCTTTTTCGTTTTTCTTCCACAAGTACATCCGTGTTTTGTACCTTTGCTAAATATGCATACACTGAATATGCATCTATCGGTGATTCCCAACCAGTTATGCCACGAATGTCTTGCTCTGCATGAGACATTTCACTATCAGTGACCTTTCTCTTTTCAGCTGCATATAAAGCATGTGTCCATATTTCAGCCTTTGGACCATCACTTGGCCTTGCATTCTATCCAATTGTTGACCAAAAGTAGAAGCATGTACCGCCCCATAAGCATTTCGAACAGCCAAGTCTTCCAACAACTTCTGCATACCTTCCTTTCCAAAATTCAAAGCAAGAGGCAACCCCGTTTCTTGTGCATGGATCTTGCCATCTTTCCAAAAGATAAGCTGTCGTACCAAGGCCTCCTGATAGGTAGGACAATCCTTTCTCTCGTGTTGCAAACGATCACACCACATACATCTTTTTCCTGGCTTAGGGGTTGCTATCCGTCCCCTTTCCTCTTGTCCTTTTTTGTCCAATTTTGCAACCGTCAATTGAATATCTCACATCCCTTTGACCAATTCATCTAAGACATCTTCCTTAACAGAGAGAACAATAGCAGGTACAGCCATAGGGTTAGCCACAGAAGTGGGTGGCTTACCGGATACTTCAACTGTCTTACCTGTAACAGTGGGCAAGCTAGAGACATGCAATCTTTCTCTTCTTCTATGCTTCTTCACAAGCATAGTAACAGCTTCCTTGACATGTCTCCACTCTGTTTTCAAACTTGTCTCTATAGTCTGATCCTCCAACAAATCATCAAGCTTCTCTTGAAGAGCTCAGAATCAACTGCCTGTAGAAACAATTCAATTTTCTGACTTGCAAGAGCTTGTTGTTCTGCAGGATCCAACTGCTCAAATCTACTTTCAAATTCTCTTAACAATTCTCTAGCCACAAGAGCCTTATTGGGTTGTATAACCCACTCCTGAAAAGTCTTGTGCATAATCAAACTGGTGTCCTCAATGTAAAATTCTTCCCTGAATGTCTTCTTGAAGGCTACGCAATCAGCATCCTGCAAGTATAATTCAGTAATCCGTGCTTTCAGTTAATGAACAGTAACACGTAAAAAATACCAGCTCCATGTAGATTGAGCCACTCCAAAGAATTCCATCTTCTGAGCATAGGTATGTACATATGTAGATACATTCCTGCCATTGAATAACTTCACCTCACGCTTAACTGCTTGCAAAGCATTCATCACAACTTTTGCACCAACTGTTGCAAAATATCATTGGAGATTGTATTTAAAGGTTCTCCCATATTATCTTTCCTTCTTCTATGACGACCTTTCACATTGGGTTCACCAATGTCGGAGGGGTTTTTGTCAAAAGGTCGAATCCACCAAGGATCAGAAGTAGAAGGAATTAGCGATAGGAGATGGAAAAGAAGATACAGAATACCCAAGTGGTAAACACAACAAAAACAAATCACAATGAATTGAATCAATATGTATTGAAAGAACCTGGAATCTTTGCACTACTCAGAAGCAATCTCCAGGCATTAGTTCTCATGGAGCTCCTTCATAACCCAGAAATGTGGATCAGAAAAATCAACTCTTTCTCTGCTACCCAAAACCCAAATCTGATGGCTCCGTTGGCTCTGAAAGGGGGGTAAAACGCCAGAACACTTGGTCACAAATCTCCCAGATCACTCCTTCTTCTTTCAGTTCAATCTGCAGTTTTCAGCCTGTTAACAATGATCGCGACGCGCGCGATTTCGTCAATCTATATTTTTTATGAAAAAACTCCTAATTGGTTGAAAAAGCAACTAGTTTTTTGCATGCCATCCTAATCTAGAAGCTTTTTCTAAATTTTTTGGATTTTTACAATAAATAATATCAAAAATAGGCTAAAATTATCCAAAAATCTAGTATTTTCGGATAATTCATGCAACTCACACTAGTACTAATGGCTCAGATCACATCGACTCTCTAGATCAATAGAGAAGTCGGATGATGATGCATTTCATACTTTTTCACACTGTGTCCTCATAACACCATGACACCGTAGCACTTGGAGCTTCTCTTCTCCTCTTGGATGCATGTAAAGTGATGCTTCCTTTACCTCTCTCATACCCAAGGAGAGCCTCCTCTTTTACAGGCTTTTAAGAGCTTCTGTTCTTGGAGAGAGACTTGAGTGCCAAGATTGGAAAGGTTGATCTTCATTGCAAGATGTGGCTGTTCCAGGACCTACTATGCAACACCAATTTCAAGATCTCTCTCTGTATATTGCTCGGATTAAAAAACACAGAACACGAAAGTTGTAGATCTCGTTGTTTCTGATAACCCACGCAGGCTCTTTTTAGAGATTGTCTTTTTATCACGAGATATTTTAAAAATGGATTCACCATGTCTTTAGAAAAAAAAACAGCTTTTTAAACTGTACTCTTAACTTGTGGTCCATGCAACCACCTTAAGGAGAGTTCATTAAATTGCCTTTGTCCTCAACTTTAAGATTGAATTCCACACAAAATCTTGTGTTATTTTAGACCTTAGAAAGTGAAAATCACTTCTCTCCTCACTTCCAGAGCATCACATCTCTGGTCTTTCTTAGTGAGAGAATTCCCTCTCTTGTCTTTCTTCATGAAAGAAAAGACCTTAAACCTTGACTTGTAAAGGAGAGGATGACCCCAAATGAATGCAATGCTCATTACACACAAGTAAAGGTTCCTAGGCGTCCCTGGATGCATACATAAATATATATACATAATGCTAATGCACTTCCTTTTCTTAGAACGTAATCCATCTTCATTTATGTTTAACTCATTGGTTCTTGTGTGCACTCTTACACTTGACAGACACTTCTTTCGCCCTTCATAACTTGTATTGCATGTACTAGATATCCCTGTCACAGTGCTCTGATCACCGCATTAAGTGATGCACTATGAATACTGGTCTCTAAATGGTCTCATGGCCATGCTAGATCATCATAAACACTTAAAGAAAAGTGAGTCATTAATTTATTGAGATAAAAGTTTTAAATAGACAATGCATAATAAGGAGTAATTTTTTAAATAGATAACTTCCATCTCATAATATGCTTATACATGTTATTGTAGACATATACAGTTGTTTACAAAGGTATTTGCGGTTTAGGGAAGTATTTGCAAGTCCTCCAAGGTGCTCACAGGTCTCTCAAAGTTCCTCATTCATTTTGATAACTTTGTTAGACCCTCTAGGATATCCACTATTCAAAACAGGCCTCTCACAGTTGCAAACATGGTGTTGAATTGTACAGTTCAGCCACACATTTCCTATTGAATAATTTTTTATATAAGACATCTTATTACATACCTGTGATCCTTGCATAGAGGGATCGATACCTTTGAGTAGAGCTAGAAAGCTTCCCAATCGGATCTCCCATTGGAGAGTTACAACCACTTTTATGTGCAGTGGTCCTACTAGACAGCTGCAGTCCCCTTCTGTATAGCCACAAAAAGTTATTCACAGCCTTGTCATAAAAAAAATTTCATAGAGTCATAGAGTGCACTCTCCCCTCCATTTTGAATTAGAAAGTTCCCCGATTGGAGCTCCCTAGCCAAAGCTATCTCAGATTTTGTGACTAGGGGTCTGTGTTGACTGCATCTTTAATGGCAGGGGACAAGGATAAAAGAAAGATTAGTGACCAAGAGTGTAGAGCTTTGCTCCACACTTCACGGTGGCTTCAGGAAAGGGATGTAGAAAGGCATAAGGACTTGATGGATCAAGTGCACCAACAAAGAGACAATAGTATCTGCAAATACAAATCAGTCCTGGCCCCTAGTTCCAATTCCTTTTCTCAATCTTGGCATCCCCAAATGAATGCATTGAATGCTACTCTACAACGACAAGAAGCTCTCCGAGCTGTGAGCCACAACTAATTAATTGAGCAACACAGTCAGTTCATGTCTAAGATGGTTCGAATGATCTTGTAATGTGCCCTGTTCATAACCCCTCACAGATAGCTCTATCAAACAACGAATAATCCATGCGCAACTAAGTGCAATTAACTTTCCTTAGTACATGCACTTTGCAACCTCCATCTTTCAAATATGTGAGAAGAGGCATATCCCTTCCCATGTGAAGGGAGCTACAAGCTCAACCCCTGAGACGTATAGACCGCTTATTAGTCAAGCATTTCAAGCCGAGCGGCCATGGCTACCTCTCACATAGCTGACGCGCCCTCCCTACCTATGGGGTGTAGTGAGCTTACCTTGATGCCTGATCGAGTACCCTCCTCTCCTGTGCATGCTTGTAGCTCCACGATCCTTAAGACAAGATCAAGCAACCTCAATCCCTCTCCAACAAGCTCCATCCTCCATAATCGTGCGAGACAAGAAAAGAGTAGAGAAGATAAGAACATGAAGAGAGGAGATGGGGAGCTTCTTCTCCTTGATCCCTCACTCTCACACACTCACTCACTCCCTCTCTCAAGCACAAGCAAGAAGGCAAGAAGAAGAGAAGAAGAAGAAGCTTTTTGCAACACAAGAATGAGCTTCTCATTCACTTTTCAACTTTATATACAAAACACTAAATCCCTTTTGGGCGGCCATCCCCTTATCCCCTTTTTTACATGGCCTAGGCCCTTTTTCCCATTGTCCTCCTATCTTCCTAGCTTCCTTCCTATCGCCCATCTACCTTCACAAATTGCACGCGACACTCTTAAAATAAATCATGGTGCGCCGTGCGCCTTTTTAAAAAAAGTATTGACTTGCACTTTTTCTCTGGCGCCTTTCTCCTTGCTTTAGGACTTTTTTGCACTTCTTATGTTTCCACATTCTTCTTGGCACGCTTCAACCTTCTGTTTCACTTTTGCCTTGGCCTTGTTTCTACTTTAGATTTTTCGACTTTTCCACCTTGTTTGTTTGAGGGTTAACATTATCCCCCTCCTAGATGAGTGCCAGTCCCATGGCACTCACCGTCGTAGGTAGCAGGCTTTGGCATGCACTGAAGATGTGGGTGGAAGGGACATTTGTGGTTTGCCATGAAGAAGTTTTGGTGGTGGTGTGGATGAAGGCCGTTGGGGGCATGTTGGTGGTGATAGAGATAGGAGTCGCACTCATGGGTGGGCACAGGTGTTGATGTTTTGGGGATTCTGCAGCAGCCGACAATTCTTGCTGGGTTTGCATGATGATAAAGGATAAGAATTCAGAGTTGAGTGTTGATGAAGGGCTAATGACACTTTCGTGGGAGTCTTCAATATCTGCAATTGAAAACCTCACATATGTGGTCTCTCCCTCGGGGTAGTGCTAGTCTTCTTTATCATGCACAAGACATAGTTCAATTAGTTTGGGAGACAGGTCAAACTCTAAGCAAGCTAAGAGTATTGTCCCACACTTGAGGACCTAAACTGTGTATATTTTTTGTGCAGATATTATGTGAGTGCTCGTGCATACTTAGATATTACGTAGTTAGAAGACCGTGGGCTAGTTCCTCGTAACAATGTGTGGATGAAGCAAAGTTGTCCATGTTGAGGAGAAGTACACCTAAAGGTGTATGAGACATCCTTTGCATTGTGACAACCCAATTTAGCATAATCAAACATATTGACACCAAAATTTTGATAGTTGGTAGCTACTGGGCTTGCTCGACGAGTACTGTGTACTTTTCATGGACATTCGTGCAATGCTAACCACGATCGATTGCAATGGTATTAAGGCAGAGTGCAAAAAGAAATCATGCAAATGGATCAGGGTGACAGGTCTAACCATAGACGAGACAAGCTCCCTAGGATGTCCTACCCTTGATGTGCCCTGAACAATTGTGGGGGGTGTGTAGAGGGCTAGGGGACTAGGGCCTTCCTGAGGAACAAAGAAAATGTTAAAGGATGACTGATGAGGTGGTTGCTCTTATTCCAGGAGTTCAATTTTGAAGTGGTCACTAAGCCTGGCCGTTCCCATATCCTAGCCGATCATCTATCACGGATCCCTCAAACAGTTGAAGAGGAACAGGATGATTCAAACCTTCCTGATGCTTCTTTGTTTCTAGTTGAAACAGTTACTCCCTGGTATGCAGGCATAGCCAATCTCCTGGCATCTCAAGCCGTGAGAAGAAGAAGCTTCTGTTAGAATCAGCCCCCTACACCTTGCTAGGCGGTGCATTGTACAAGAGAGGCAAGGATGAAGTATTGCGAAGATGTGTTGCAGGGGATGAAATTGACATAGTATTGAAAGCTTGCCATGACGAACCATGTGGTGGACACTTCATAGGAGAAGCGACAACCAAGAAGACTCTGTTAGCAGGATACTGGTGGCCGACCCTCCACAAGGTTGCATATGACTACTGCAAGAGATGTGATGCTTGTCAGCGAATGGGGAAACCCACGAAAACAAGTGCCATGCCACTGCAACCCATTCTTCCCCTAAAGCCATTCGAGAAGTGAGGGATTGATTTTGTGGGTCCCATTGATCCACCTACCAGACGGAAGCAACAGATACATCTTAGTATGTACAGATTATGTCATAAAGTGGTGTGAAGCTAAAGCTCTGAAACGGGACAATGGCAACAATGTAGCCCTATTCATGTACGAGAATATAATCACCCGTTTTTGCAGTCCCCTCGAGCTGGTAAGTGACAGAGGTACTCATTTCCTTAACAAAATTATGGAGGAGCTGACAGAACTATATAAGATCTGCCATCGCAAGTCCACTCCTTACTACCCCATAGCCAACGACTAAGTTGAAGTCACCAATCGCATCCTTTGCTCGATTCTGACAAGAACAATTGCCACACATTGTCGCGACTGGGACGATCGACTTACAAAGGCCCTCTGGGCATACGGAACCTCCCATAAGGCAGCTACAGGAAAGACCCCTTTTCAATTAGTTTATGGTACAGAAGTCATCTTCCCTGTTGAGCTAGAATTGCCCTCTTTGCGGGTGGCAGTTAAAGAATGCTTGGGAGAAGATGAGTCACTACAACGCCATCTCCTGCACGTGGAATGCTTGGATGAGATACAGTGGATGGCCCTACAGTGCATGGAAACCACTCAGGCACAACGCAAGGCCTACCATGACAGTTTCATCAAGCACAAGGAGTTCAAAGAAGGTGATCTTGTCCTAGCCTATGATTTGAGATTTGGCAAGTTTCCTGGCAAGCTTCAACAATGGTGGATGGGCCCATACAAGCCTAGTTTAGTTATACTTTGTCTTTGAGAGTTTGATGAATAATGAAGTGAAGAAGAGAGCATATTGCTCTCTGAGCTTTTTGCCCCTATGTTTGTTTCTCTCTCAACCTAAACATGGTATCAGAGTAGATGCTGCAAACTGTTGTAGCATGCTTGTCTGAAGCTAAACTCTCCTAAATCTTCAAGTTGTGTCCTTTGATGTTTTGTCACTTTTGACTTGAATGTTCTCACCATCTTAGATACAAGATCGTCTGCCTTTTGAGAAGTTTATACAAGTTGGGCTAAAGTGAATGCAACCTGCTCCCTATCCTTCTCAATGATGGGAAAAGTGTTGTAGCATCCATCTTGTTACAATAGCAGATCATTTGCTTCACGCCTAGTGCAAATGCAAGGAGGGCCTCC
The DNA here is from genome assembly GCF_053477565.2 of Lygodium microphyllum. Taxonomy (NCBI): domain Eukaryota; kingdom Viridiplantae; phylum Streptophyta; class Polypodiopsida; order Schizaeales; family Lygodiaceae; genus Lygodium; species Lygodium microphyllum. The sequence continues at coordinate 108,267,913 of NC_141135.1, forward strand.
TCATGAGTTTGTCCATTCCTAGAAATACCAGCTTCAAAACCACTAGTAGTTGAGTTGATGATAAGGACTGCACACAAATGCAAGTAAATTTGTGTGTTGAATGTAACCAAGATATTGAAGCACAAAATTCATGAGGGTAGCCATCACAAAATGCAATCTTGTTAACATCGTTGGGAAATGGAAGCCATGGGCAGTCATCAACTACTTGTTGACCATGATGATCCCCCACAAAAGTACTACCATTGAATATCCATGCTACTATATCTAAGGTGGCCTTCTTGATCAGCTTCAACATAAAAATTATCAATTCATCAAGTAGCAAGACTTGGCTTGCCTCATCCAATGCTCCAGTAATTGACATATGCTATTTCTATCCATCACTAAGAGTCTGAAGAGGCATAGAAAATTTTCTATGTATGCTCAGAATTTGTTGCTGCAACCATCCCAAGCAATGGTTTTCATCGATGTAACGGAGTTAGTTTACTTGCTATGCTCGGTACTACTATAATTGCACTGTAAATATGAGCTAAAGGAGAGCATATATGCAAGATTGTAGCATGTGCTTCATGAGAGGGTTGTTGGACAAGTTTAGGCTGTAACGTGACCACCTATCGGTTGTCCAAGCACGTTTCTAGCGGTCCATCAAGAGACGAGTCTAAGCAACGCCGCTCAGCACTCCCATGGAATGACATGGGGTTTGTCACCTAGGGTTTCTCGAGTTCACTCACAAGGGAGCGTTCAAACCCACTAGGATCGACCTAAAAACCTGGGCTCCAAGGGGGTCAGGGTCTTCTAACAACATTCTAGTGTCCTGGACATCCTACTTTACACAGAGATACCCAAGACAAAGCTGACCCATGCTGCACTTGGTTCAAAGAGAATGCGAAACGAGAGGGATGCGCCGCTCAACCTCTCTGCCCGTAAGGCATAGTCCCATTCGGGTCCCCTAAAACAGCATGAATCAGTTTCTAACCTAACAATACCTAAGAGTAGAACGTTGGTAAAAATCTTGTGAGAAGCCTCCCAGTTCTCTGGGACCACCCTATCGTAGAACAGACCCGTCGGGAGTTCCACCAACCCGCTTCCCTTGATAACTTTAGTTTTCTAATTAGGTCCTATCACATTTATGTATCACATTAAAAATCAACTTCCTTAATTAGGCCTTTTACGAAACGGGGTTCGTTTGCGTACTTTATGGCACGAACATGAATGCAAAGCAAGCAGTCCTTTTGACAAGCAAGTTTCCTTAACTTATCTTCAAGTTAATCTTTGTCTCCTGCCCATACAGGAGAAATTATATATTCCCTTCAGTCCAATAGAAGTACCCCTTCTGCCCAAAAAAAGTAACTGGTGCAAATCATATGGCATCATAATTTCTATCCTTTATCTAGAATAGGAAGTTCCAACGCCCCAGACGTTGGGTTCATGGCAATCTACACCCGATTCCAAACTTGGCAAGGGGTGTCTAGAGCTCCACTCACCCCAAGCGATCTAGGATCCTTCCTTAATTAATCCAATTAAGAATCAAGCACAATCAAGGCAATCATCCTAATATCATCTTCTAAGGAAACATTCATTTATTTCCCCATGGCAACTTGTCACTGACCCCTGCCATGCATTTACCATCAAACACAAGCACTTGGAATAATCATTCAAATCACATCCCAATAATTAGTTTAATGCAAAAGCATTTAGGACTTATTTGATCAATCCACAAAAACAAAGGTATCATTTCCCAAACACTGTGGGAATAGTCGTGACAACCTTTCCATCACGTATTTGCTCTCCCCCTTGGGGTCAAGAGCGATTCCATGTAAAATTTACTTAACAATTCCTCCATTTGGCTAGGACATATGTCGAAGTTTCAACATTGCTCAAGATACAGGTTCTAATAATCCCTTACTTTGATTAATAACTGAACCTTCTTGAATACAAAAGCATCGGTCTTTCCTTTGACTTAGGGTTTCCTAACTCTTGAGCTCTTCATTTGCCTTTGAGGCCTAGAGTTGTTTGTATCCATTCCTATCCCTGAATAGGATTGATAACATCGTAGCTATCGGACAGATCTCAAGGCATCTCAGTTTTAGCCCTTATGATCTCCATTTCTGTTAACTATGCACAACATCAAGACTACCAATCTATCAAACATAAGATGTTAAGAAGAGCTTAGAAAATGGTCTAGAGCTTCGATAACGATTCTTTTCTAGACAAAGTTGTTTGCCATGCAATCGTATAGGCATGCAAGTTGCAACATATACCTTCAAAGTGAGGAAAACACACCTACTATTGTGAGGACATGTTTGAGGCCTTAAATGTTGTTTATGAATTCATCACATGGTATCTAAATACAATTGACTTCTTTTGACATGTGCATTTGGGAAATTCAATTCTTCGAACACTTGCCATGCAGCTTATCCTTTCTAATGTCCTTGTCCCGTATGTCATAACATGGGTCTAATGCATCTCATGCAGGAATCAAAGCATTTATCAATCTGGAAATATGTTACTTACAACCGGTACCGCGGTTGGATGGGCAGTGATGTCCTCACCCAGGGCTTCATTGCTCATTGTGGGGTTTCCATCCATGCACGTCATTTTTCACTTGGGGGCCATCCTCGATCTTTGCAAATTGCACAAGAATCCCGCACCTTGTGCTCGATTAGTGGGGCCAATTGGGGAGAGAGTTGAGTTTATGAGTGGGGGATAATCTCGTGAGACGGGTATAGGTTCGCGGCTACGAGAGGGGGAAAGAGATGTGTTTGGCCACCCTCTTCGGAGGGGAAGGGAAAGAATCTCTATCCCTCTCTCTCTCTCTCTCTCTTCCTCTTCTTCTTCTTTCTCTCTCTCTCTCCCTCTTTCTCTTCTTCCCTTCTTCTTCTCCTCCTTCCCTTCTTCTCTCCTCTCTCTCTCCTTAATCATCCGCATGGTGGCACTGTAGTTCGACACCCTTCTCATCTTGATCGAGTCCTTCCTCCCTGCCTTGGCATCATCGCCGACGGCCTCCACATCATCGTCAACTTCGGCCTTTCCTTTCCCCCCCTTGCACCTGTTGTCGGTGACGACAGGAGGGGAAAAAATTTTCGATTAATTTTCTAAGTGGAGTTCGTTTGCCGGAGCTGGCGAAACATTACATACGCAGTGAAACTAGTGATAGATGCAATACAAAGGTCACAAGATGGGCTTTCTAATCTTAATCACCCTATTGCCAATTTTATACTCATGGGACCCATTGGAGTGGGAAAAATAGAATTGGGCAAAGCTTTAGTTTCTTACCTTTGTTGATCACATAGGCCTAATCCTCTGATACATATTGCTGAAAACCTTGATGCTGCACTTTTTTAGAGGAGATTACTCTTATCTGTGTAACACAGAATGACTAAAACCAACATATATTGTTTACATAGTAGAAGGATGTTATTGATTGCAGTGTATATTTAAGTAATCAAGCTTCTGAGACATTTGCATAATGATGTGTTTGAAGATGCAAAAACACAACATACAATGTGTTCCAACAGCATCAGCAAATTCATTTGCTACATTGTTCTTTTAGCTCTTGCTGACGTGGTGTATACTGGTTTCTCTTGCTCAAAAATTGTGTGTCTAATTTTGAATATTAATGATATAGGCACTTCATTTCAAACAAAATGCACATTAGTGTTGTGGAAATGCCTATGCTACTTGACTAAAATATTCTTTTAATGAAACTATCAATATTTTATTACAGAGATATTGCTGCTCTTTACTATAGGACTATCTGCCAAGGTGTATGCCTATGCAAATTGGCGGAGATTTTGGGGACTCTAGCTAAGCTATTGATGTATGCTATTTGATTTAAATGAGCTGAACTGGAATAAATTGAGAATGTATAAGTATTGCTTGAATATATGCAAGTAGTGGCTCGTTAAAAAGACTATTAGTTTGCAATGATTTAGACACTATCTATGTTAAGACTACATTGAATACATAGAGTTGCAGAGATGGAAAATGCTGAAGGATTGATAACATTACTCAAATAGTGGGTGAGAAGTTAGATAACAACAACTATGCTATTTGGAAGTTCAAAATGGAGAATTTTCTCATTGATGAAGGTTATTGGGAGTTGGTTACAAGTATGGAAGCTGAGCCTAAGCTTTCCAAAAAGATCCAATAGCAGCTGATCAGCTTAGGGCACATTGATCATGGATGGAAAGAGCTCCAAGGGTACTACATTGGCTATCCCTATGTATTTCCAATGCTATGGTTATGCAAATAATGAACTGCATCTCACCGAAGGATGTATGGGATATTCTGAAGAGATATTAAGATACTACCACTAGTGCTAGAAAAATATAGCTGAAGCAGAAGTTTAACACAATGGATAGAAAAGGACAGTCCATTTAGGACTATGTGACTAAGATAAAGACTATTACATATCAGCTAGTGTCCATTGGGACTAAGGTAGATGATGAAGATTTGGTGGCTATGATCATAAATGATTTAGGGCCTAAATACAAGTCTTTTGATATATCAATTTCAATCAGGGTTGAAATGCCTAACTTTAATGAATCGTATCCTTGATTATCCATGAATAAGTGCAATTGGGCTTGACTACAAGCTTGAGCAGTTCTAAAAATAGAGATGTGGCTTTTTACTCTAATCAGCGAGGCCGTGGTCATCATGGCAAAGGTTCTAGCCATGGTACGAGAACCCAATAGCATGCATCACAGCATGGGCAAAGTTAGCCTGGATTTTCTCATAGAGACAATGGATACTCTCATGTGAGGGGGAGATCTTAGTCTAGGGGCAAAGGATCCTAGCACACTCAGTCTACTCATGAAAATGCAAACAAGATAAAGGTTGCCATTATTGTGGCAAGCGTGGATCCAATGATTGGACTCAACTGTCACATTGTTTGCTCAAAGTTACAAATTCTTTGACCTAGGCCTACTTGATGAACACACAACAAATGAGGTATGTTACTTGCCATGTTCCTGGGAAGAATACAAATTCTTCTTCACAAAGTCTGCCACCATTGTAGAAGAGTTCATTTCCAATGAAATTTCAAGAGAATGGGCCTTAAGCCAATGCTTAACCACATCCTTCAAGAAGCGTAAACTTCCCATGCCACCACGGGAACTTGCTGAGTTCCAACGATTAGTTGAATCTGAGTCCAATTTCTTATGCAAGTGGTATACTCTGTGCATTCAATGGGAACAAGAGGTTTATCAAATCATGACCAATACAAAGCAATGACGTGCCATCAAGACTTCCAAGTATGACCAAACATATGTGGTCCCAACTTCATTTAGGGTATTAGCAATGGCAAGAAATCAACCGTTAGAGGACAATATCACACTACGTCCATACTTGGATATGATCCTAACAAAGGAGAAACTCCACATTACAAGCCAAATCAACTCAAGTAACCTTTTGTTTGACTTATATCACACATGTAGGCATTCATCCATAGGATATGGACTGTCATGCAACATTAGAATATAACTCAACCTTTTACAACTGGCTCTTGAAATAGTGAGGCACACCAATGACACACTAAAGGTCCTTACACTTTTACTTCCACAATCCTAGGAAGGATTTTCATCATTTCCAAGGGGGAGGGGGTAAAGTGGAAGGTGAATGAAAAATCAAAATAGGAGTTGAACTTCAAATGAGAAGGATGAATTGAATTTTCTTCTTCTTTTAGTAAAAATTCTCCATGAAGTTCTTGCATGGAATGTATGGATTGATTAACATGGAAATTTTCATTTCTTGGTTTATACATTGTGAAAGATGTGGAATCTAGAGCATGGCAGAGGCGGAAGCTATGGAGGATGGAAGATGAAGATGCTACTCATGTTGACATTGACAAAGAAGACAACTGTTACACAAGTGAATTAGGTTTCAAGATTGAGACTTGAACTCATAAACGCAATCTTGTGTAGGACTAATAATGACACAGACACTTGACAGAAAGAGACAAGTACTATTGCATTATCATATGAAAGTGATAGTCAAGTACATCATTATATAGGATTGTTTGGTAGCACACTACATCCACTATGCCTATGGGATCTGTCTCTCTTCCTAGAATGAACTGCATCTTCCTAGCCTAGCTGTTCCATACAAAGGGGCATACATAGGGTCTGATTGGCAGATTCTCAACATACATTTCACCATCTGTTATTGTTTCTTTCTAATCGATTTACCTTTTATACAAGAAATGTCCTTCAAATAGAACTTATTGTGGACTGTTATGTGGTGATAGGAACCCAAATGGCAAGGTAGTAGGATAAAACCAAAAAGCTCCCATTCTCAAAGGAGAAACATAAAAAATACCTCTTAGCCACTGAGACTTGCTTCTTCAGCCAGCTCACATACCGTAGTATCCATAACCTCAAGGAGCTGGTGACATAGAAAGAGGCAATCAGACATATAATAGAATGGTGCAATCTTGCTAAGTACTTAGAGAAGATGAGCTAGACATAGATCATAGAAAATGCACTAAATTTTTGAAAAATTTTGATGTCCAGAAGAACAATGGCATGGTAGCAATCAGACAGGGAGATTCCACTAGGAGGGTGAAAGTCAAACTTAATCTAGAGGTAATGGTGAAGGCCTTGGGTTTAGTGGACAAGCCAAAAAAGAGGCTGAAGAGAGATGTCTATGGGATGTTAGGGATGGATAAGAAAAACATTTACATGAATAATTCAATCATTTTGGCTAATATTCTCAAGCCCACCATCAGACTACAAGCAAAGATGGTCCACACTCTCTTCTTGAGTCAAAGATATAATACCCTTTTGAACAGAATAGGGGTACCCTTACTTGAAATCCTTGTAGCAAATTCACTAGATGAGGTGAATTGGAATGCTCATGTTTGAAAAACAATCCAAGTATCGGCAAAGGTGCTAGCAACATCTCCAAGGGCAACAGGAAAAGAGTCTCTAGCTACAACAGTGCAATCAAAGAGTAAAAAATATACATCTAAGGCATCGACCATAGGGTTTGGAGGGGTATTGATTCCCATAATATAGGAAGCCTTGGGGGAGATGGAAAGAGAAGTAGTTGATTAGACCCCCAAATGATCACCCACCTAAGAAGTGTATCGCTCTTCCACTCTAGTGAGCCCTCTTGCTTCATTCTCAACAGGGAATTTGGCCACCCAACTTAGCCAGCAAGAAACTTCAAGCAAGAGGATGGTTAATGAACACAAAGAGCAGGTTTCTATGCCATCAACCAAGGAGAAAGAAAAAACATGCTGAAGATTCCTATCAGGAGAACCAGATCCACCATTGAAGAAAATAGAGAATTGCAAAGGGTTGAAGAAGAATCAAGGAAACTCAAAGAGCAGTGCAAAAAGAGACAAGAGGAAGAGGAAGAAAGACTAAGACAAGAGGAGGAGGAGGAGCAAGGGGCCATTGCTATTAGGAGATCAGTGGAGCAACCCTCTCAATCTTAGGCGCTAGCCATGATGATCCCTACATGTGAGGATGTGCCTAGCACAAGTGCTATCACAAAAGAGGAGGAACAAAAGCATGTGGTAGTTGACAGGGGAAAGGCTCCCCTGCACCCACCCCCACCAATCATGGTCGCCACGACCACTTCAACACAAAGAACCATAGAAGGAGCATTCAATGGGTGCAATGTCCAACATCATGGTTTGGGTGCAGTATCTCATAAACAAAGTGCAAGACCTTGCAACTATACCAAGAGAAGGAGCTCCACTTGGAGGAACCAAAAGGCTAGCAATCCAACTGATATGGAATCACACCAAGGGTGGAAGATGCCCCACCTTGAAGTATCTACTACTTTGGTACCCTCAGCAATACACCACAGAAGAATATGATGAGCTAGTGAAAGAACTTCAGAGTCAACATGAAAAGATGAATGAAGAAAGAAAGCCACACTTTTTGAGCTACATGAAGAAAGGAATACCTTTGCAACCTATGGGCTAGAAAAAATGAGGCAGATGACCATAATAACTAGAAAAGTGATGGCATTAAAAGAGGCTTTAAAGGCAAGGCAAGGTGAAGAGAGCCTGCATAACTTGTATGATGAAGAAAGGAAGAGCCGCATTGCTCTAGAGGCACAATGGGCTCTCACATCTCAGGATAGGATATGCCTTAAGGAAGAGGTCAATATCTTGAACCAACAAATAGAACAGCTATCCAAAGAACTACAAGAGGCAAAGGCACAAGGTGAGAAATAAGCAAGGAGAACGATGATGAAGCTGCATAACACCAACTTTACATAGCTCTCCATGAGTAGGTCATCCTAAGAGAACATGTAGAGCATTAGAATTGAGAGAAGAAACAAATGAGTACATTATGGCGAGAGCAAGAGCAAGTGATCACTACCCTTGTACAATACTATAACTAAGGATTGGAGAAAATGGAAGGAAAGGTGGAAGAATGGGTAGCTAAAAATGATGATAGGATTAAAGATTTAGCTTACTACTTGGCACATTCAAAGAGCAAATGCATTATGGCAAAAGGCAAAGCTGAAGCTGTGGAGACAGGGATTCTTGAGCAGCAAAAAGCCTTCTTGAACATGGTACTCAATGTCACCCAGACAAGAGAGGAAGAGATGATTGATGAACTCAAAAGGAAATTAGAGTTGGCAAGGAGAACACTTAAACATGGAGTGCATGCTAGGGTGCCCAAACCTAGCACTAGTTTAGGTGTGGAGGAAAAAAGAGCTCATTTGATCACAACTAGATTATCCATGCATGAACTTGAATTGCTAGGGTTTAGGGAGCAAGAGTAGCAAGCACAGGTTTCCCTTGAGGAGCCAAGAGAGCCAATACACAACAAGGGGTAGACTTTGAGCAAGACCACAATGAGAAAGAGCAGCCACATGAACCAATCCCCCCCAGCAAATGCAAGCACTAATAGAAGAGCAAGGTAAGGAAACCATACCCCCTGAGAGAATGGTGGACATGAGGCACAAGCCAAGAGAACAAGTAGAGTGAAAACAAAGAAAACTCTAAACCAAGCTGTAACAAGTTCCCAATGTGGCCATTCCTGAAGGAGAGAAGTGTGATCTTGTGAACTGGAACCAAGAACTTGCAGTATGGGAGAAGTGGGAGAATCATAGTCGACCCTTTGAATTCACCTTTACCTTCCCTCGAACACTGGACAAAGTGTTATTTCCAAGGGTAGTGGAAGAACTGATAAAGCTCTCAGCAAGGTTGGTGGGAAAGGGATTGTTGGAGGAGAGAATTAGACACCCCACAAGGTGGCAACATGAGCTTGTAGACTATTGGGAGGAGGATAAGGTGATGGAGGTGCCCAGGAAAGTGGAGGGGTATGAAGCACAACCAAAGTGGCAAAGAAACATTTGGGACTCTAACTTAGATGCATGGATGGCATTCTATAACACACTACCATATGAGAGGAATAATCCTACCTACATACCCTGTCTGTGGAGAATTGGAGTTGATTTCAACCAAGAGGTACATGGTAGGTACTATTTTCCTAAGATCTACAATGTGAATGCCGCATCTCCAAGGAGTGCTTAACCTTCATAGATAGGGATCTTGGCCATCTATAGTATGCTTCCTCAAGGAATTCTCTTCTTGCCCAAATCTTGCATTCATCACCAATTGTAATTATCTTCGCCTTCTAAGAATCTTACTAAAACAAAAGCCTACTACAGAGGAAGAGTGGTTATCGGTCCTCTTTTTTTAGATTAATGCAAGGATAGATAGATACACAATGATCCATCTCATGATGAGAACCACCCTCTTAGCAATGTTCTATATGAGCTTATAAGAAGATATGAGGAACAGTAGGTTTACTGGGTACAACCACCTATTTTTGTCCACCACACCCCTCAATGTAAGAATCAACTTGAAGGACTATATACAAAGCTAACCTTTTCTAAGTAAATCACATAAGCTTTCAACTTGTTCCTAGCCCATGAATAGGATGCCACTTAGCATGCTCCCTTGTTTTTTTTTTTAAGAGAAAAAAAGTGAAAAATAAAATAAAAATAAAATAAAATCTCTCCATTTGTACTCTATGAGTGTCACAACCATTGCACCTAGCGACCACCCTAGTCCCTCCCCCACTTATGCATTGTAGGTAGTGGGACAAGAATTGAAGCAATTTAAGGGTCAAAATGTTTCGGCCTTCATCTGGTTATATGAAGAAAATATATTGTTTCATGGGGTACCGCAGTATGCATGGAGTTAGTATTTCTCTCGTTTGGCCATGCATTCTTTGCATGATCGGATTGATGAGTTACATAAAAGAGATATTAATTGGGTAGCTTTCACGAAAGCTTTGAGAGAAGAGTTTTTCTTAGAAGATGCAAGATTGGTAACTAAAAAGACATTTATCTTTTGGATTGAAAATCCCAATAAAGGGTTGGCTGCTATAGCTTTGCTCCGTGAATTTGAAAGTTGGTATGTGCAGTTGGATGCTGATGAGCAGCAATCATTGAAGAGTCAGAAAATTGATTTGTTTCTCAAGGTTGCAAAACTTGTTTTGCAAGAGAAGTTAATTGATCGTTTAGAAGATGCCTCTTTTGAAATGGGACTGAAGTCAGATTGGGCTAATGTAACTGAGGCAGTGTATATGTTGGTAAAGAGAGAGCGGATGAAATTAAGATGGGGTACATGCACCACACCTACCAGTGCTTAGAAGGGGGCTGAAATTGCAGCCAAGGCGCATGTAGCTATGGCGGAACAACTGGCTATACATGTTGGTCCGACTCTTAAAAGTGATGTTGTGGATGAATTAATCAAAGGCATGTGTGATTTGAGGCTGAATTTGACAGAGATCTATGCAAAGGTCAAAATTTTGGATGTTAAGGTAGAAGAGAAGGCTCGGACAACAGCCCAAAGACCATACAAAGAAGGATACAAGAGGCGATGCATTTGGTGTGACAATTTATAGCATGAAAAGTGAGATTGTACAACCTACCGTGAAGTGGAAGCAAAAAGGTTAGTCTTTTGGAAAGATGGCAAAATACATGCAACAGAAATTGGTCTTCCAATAGAGCCAAATTTTGGAAATTATGGCATGTAGAAGAGGTTGGAAGATATGGATGCAAGAACATCATTTGTTGCCATAGATGCAGCCACATATGGGTTGAGAATTGAAAGGATTAATGAAGCTCATAAAGGAGGCATGGCTGAAGCAAAATCTCGTGTCTAGATGCAAGCATTAGATTTCATGGAAAAAGGTAAAACAACAAAGTCTGAATTGGCCAATGCAAGTCAAAGTATAGGGAGAACATGATGGAATGCACCAGTGGATTCATTTTCAGTGTATGCTTATTTGGCTGAGATTCCTAATCAAGAAGCTCTTGTGGAAGAAAAGAGAAGAAGAGATGACGACACTGCTGGTCCTTCCTCTTCAGGTCCATCTAAATGCATAACACGAAGTAAAATGGAGCAACAAAAAGAGGCTGAAAAAGCCATATTTGAGCATGTTATGGAGGATGCATCTCAAGGAAAGAAACAAGAAGGGAAGAAAAGGGGTAAGCATCCCGATTATTAGTTACAATTAGATCTTAAGACTGCCACAAATCTTAAAAAATTCTTGGAAGACTACATACTTGGCAGTAGAGTCGAATTCACACTTGGCGAAGTTCTTGGAATTGCAAAGCATGAATTTCATGATGCAATCACTGATATGCTGAAATGAAAAAGACTGTTTGATGGTGAAGTTATACAAGCATTGATGCAGGATTAAAAATACATAGAGAAACATCTTTAGAGGGAATATGATGATGCATGTAATGTTGTTTTGGAACAGGCTGATGTTGAAAATGGATTTAATGGGAGTGTAGATAGGAAGCTTGTGACTGAAAATGGTATTATGGGCAGCACTAAGCATAGAGAGAAGGCTATGTATAATGGGGATGTCCATCAACAAGCACATGAAGAAGAAGATGCTCATTTTATTCCAAGCAGTTATTATTCATAAACACATTGGACTCGTGCTACAATAGAGACAATTGTTAAAGTCGGAGAAAGAGAGATGCCTTACATAGCTCTCTTGGATCATGGTTCTGAAATCAATGTTATGGCGCACACAGCTTGTATGAGAATGGAGGTTGGCTGATTGATGTAGATCTAGGATGTCGCATGCGAGCAGCAAACAATTTATCAAGGGATCTTTATGTGGCTTGTCCGAATATACATGTGACTATTGGAGATGTTAGGGATGAATATCATTTTTTTGTGTAGGATTCATGTAGTTATTTGATGATTTTGGGGGAGCCCTATATTTGGAATCAAGGCTAGAAACAAAAGCCTTGGACGATGGTTCTTCATATGCTTGGGTTCAGAGTAAAGACAATACAAAGGCAATACAATTTCTCAATGTTTGTGTGAATCATTCCCGCAATCAGGATAGGCTACATGATAATCCTATGCCACTTAATGCACGAGAGTTTAAGGATTTTTAGATAGCACTAATGTAAGTGGAGGCTATGATAGTGCCTCTAGAAAGATAATTATGCCTCCAAGAAAGGGAAAATTTGTGTTTGTGTCTGGATTGCAGGAATGGACAACATGTAGTTTTGGTAGTTTTAAGAATATTTCAGCCATGTGCAGGGCTGAAAAGAAATATGTAGGATGGGCTGAAAAAGAGTTGAAGACATATGGTTTGATGGCTGCAAATGAAGGTATTTCAGGGCTATTTTCAGGGCTGGTTGATGTTGATACAGTGATTGAAATTTCGGTGGCAATTAATGCTAAAAATAGGGCAAAAAAAAGAGGTTATTTATGTTGACACTTTAGAGATATATAAAGTCATTCAAGAGTTTTCTGAGCATGAACATGAGAATATTGAAGAAAAAGAAGAGGTAGAAGATGAAGACATTGACATGGCATAGGATACTTCTTCTAACATTGCAGATCCATAAGACTTTGGCACATGCCAGAGGATGTGTAGGTTAGGAGGGGGTGGATGTCGTGTTGCTACGTGTACACAGTGTAAAAAACTCTAGAGTGTGGCTTTCTTATTGATCTAGAGAGCCAATGCCATTTTAGACATTAATGTTAGTGTCCATAGTAAGGATAGTTCAAAAGTATTAGGTTTTTGGACAAGTTTAGTGAATTTTTGATATTTTAGATATTATCTCTTGTAAAAATCCATAAAACTGTAGACAACTTCTAGAATAGGATGACATGTAAAAGAAAGCATGTAGCTTTCGGCCATTTTGGAATGATTTTATGTAAAAAGAATGATTGGTGAAATCACGCGATGCATGATTGTAGTTTTCAGGCAGTGAACAACACTCCGAACAACTGGGAGATGAAGAAGGAGTGATATGGGAGTATTTTGGCCAGGTGTGCTAGTATTTTACCTCCTTTTAGAGCCAATGGAAGCATCAGATTGGCGATCTAAGCAGCATAGAGGAATGTATTATTCTATGCACGTTTTTATCTACAAGAGATTTATCTTCTCATAATGCAGAAATAAATTGACAAGCTTCACCTCTATGAGTATTCTTTTACATCTTCTATTTCTTTCTATGAGTATTCTTCTACGTCTTCTATTTCTTCGAACCCCTTCTCTTTCGTCTATTCCTCTCCTCCCTAAATCTCCCTTCACCCTGCTATCTCTTACCCCCATGTAGTAGACTTTCAACCCCAAACACTCTGACAGCGTGGCCTGGTCACCTGTGTACCATAGGAGCGCCATCTCTTCCATTTAGGTCTAGAGTGTGAGGTATGAAAACTATGAGCTCCTAATGATTGGATTTTGTGAGGCTATGGTCTATGCTTGGGGACCCACTTGATTGTTTGATTTGTAGATTTAGGTGTGGTTTCCAAATACTGGTGGTTTGTGTTGAATCATTCCTTGGGCGAAGAGGAGTCATTACAAGAAAGGTTGAACTCCCTAGCATATATAGATGAGATTTGATAGCAAGCTTTCTTACATCAAGAGGTAGGGAAGAATAGGATGAAAGTGCTTCGCTATCTTCTTGCTAAAAGATATAAATTTGTGAAAAGTCAGCTGGTCCTATATTATAATGCATGATGCAAGTTATTTCCTGGCAAGTTGGAACCCAAATGTGATGGCCCTTATAAGGTTGTTCTTATAAAAAAGAATGGCTCTACAACCCTTTTAATATATTTGCAAGGGGTAGAGTTTTGAAATAAAATAAATTTTAATAAGTTGAAGCCCTATTATGTGTAGGGACTGACGTCGGACTTGGTGCCTTTGTAGGTCTTCTAGGATCCAGCTTACATTCACAGTAGATACAAAGGAATTCGGATGGGTAGAATCATTCCTTACCTTGGACATTCGTATTTAGAGCAGCATTACTACCAAGGTTGAGTGCTCTGGTCGAGTAAGGCTTATCATATTACTGAGTGGCAAGATGGATCTTTTACTTAGGATATTAAGGGCTACTACCAGCATTGTCACATGGTTCTTATTAGCATTCCTATTGATTTTAGTGAGGAAGAAAAATTTGTACCTATCATACATCCTCTCTCTCAGCTCAACTTTGACTACCATAAGTAAGAGTAAGCTGATCGATATGGTGTGGCCTATCAATAAAGCATGGTTCTATACTTTGTATTTCGATGGAGCTTCACAAGGTCTTACTAAGCATATGAGTGTCGATATGGCTATTAAAGGTCCCCCAATGTAGAATTGTTATGAAAATGGAAGTTTATTTAGGCACCACTTTTACTAATAACATGGTAGAATACAAGGCCTTAATCATGGGGCTGAATATAGCCTGCAACATGATGGTATCTGCTAGTTATTGGTGAAAGACGGCTTACAATTAGTGATCAATCAATTGAATAGGACTTCTAATGTGAGGGATCCCATTCTGCAGATGTATCATCATGTAGCCTTGGATTTACTATAGATTTTTGAGATAGTGACTTGTCAGCTAGTTTCTCATCACAATGGAACCACTTTGTGGATTCGTTGGATAATTATGCCTTTATAAAGGATATATTTCTCAATTGTGGTCCTACGGGGTTATTAGAATTTCCTAATCTTATTAGCCCAGGACTACTATGGGGACTGCTTGTTGTTGACATGTCTTATTATGGCCACAGATGGTTAGTATGCACGATGAGTCAAGTAGCAATTGACCATCTTCCTATTCTTTCAATGGATGCATAGGATCATTCAACAACATATTTTCCAGACACCCCTTGCCAATTATGCAAGGGCCTAGCCAGTAATGTAGTGAAGGAGACCTAGGAGAGTGAAGAAGAGAAGGGAGAGACTGCATAGTGGAGAGAGAAAGAGGAAAATGATGAGAGAAGAAGAGAGACAAAGACTAGCAAAAGAGAGAGAAAGGTAGGAAAAGAGAGAGAAAGGGAAGGGAAGCCATGAAAGGTGGAAGGAAGGGTAAAAGAGACTTGATTATTGTCATGTGCATGTCTAACAATTCCCTGGCAGCACGTTTTAGTGGTTCATCGAGGAACTATCCTAGGCTTCGCCCGGCACTCGTGAGAATGCACGAAGTCTATCATCTAGGTTTCCTAGAGTCCACCCCGTAATGGAAGGTACCAACTGTCCCCATGAGAATCAACCTACAAGCTCGTGGTCTTAATTTGACAACTGAGGTCTTGATACATTAGGTAGCTCCATCAGAGGTGTCTCGCAAGGGCTTCTCATCCGACTGGAGAGATCGTAGTTACCCTTGGTTCATGGAGTACAACGGTTTTTTTCCAGAACTGGTTAGGATTTAGGGAACCCTAACAGAGTTCTGGCACAACTGTCGTACATTTCCCCTAAGATAATTTTTTATTAGGGTTTTAAGACCTGAACCTAAGTAAGTCAATGCTCGGCTTTGCCTAATTTTTTCAAATTAACGTTTCGTTCAATCTCTTGAGCGAAGCTCCCAGATTACCAAGACCACCCATCCATAGTAGAATGGATCCGTCAGGGATCTCGCCCACCCACATCCCATAAATGATTTTCTTTAATTTTCTAATTGCCTATCACATTAAGTTATGACATATAAAAGCAGCTTCATTAATTAACCTCTTATCACAGGTTCCTTCCCGTAATTTTAGGGCACAACACAAAGACAGAGAAAACAATCTTTTGGCAAAACATATTTCACAAAGTTATTTACAATGATTTTCCCCTTCTATCTACGTAGAAGATAAATCTCCGTTAACCAGAAAATCCCTTCTATCTGTGCGGAAGAAAAGAAACCCTCCAAGATTTCCCTCCCTTCACTAGTACGAGGGACTCCATGATCCCATCCTGATTCATGTGAGGGTCAGGTAGTTCCTAGGAGTGATCGAGAGATTTACAAGTAGAATCCCCCCTAGCACTCCCACCTCCTCCTATCTAACAGATTCCTCACTGAGTGACCTCTCACCGTTAGGGCTAGTCCAAAGCTCCTCATGATGGTACAAAACAATCCCCCTTGGAGCAAGGTTCCACGTCTAGCCATAAGGGAGACATAGCGTGATCTTTGATTATCCTGATTATATATTTACAATCAAATCTAATCACTGCAAGCACAATCAATATTTCCTATGCAACCATCGATGCATACACAAATAAAAAAGAAATAGTAACGAGTGTTTTTAGCATAGGAAGCAGCCCCACCCAAATCAAGGGTTTCTCTTTTAAGGTCCCACCTTATTCTTAGGGTTTCACTTCCTACTTGCAACTCTTTTTTGGTATCCACAAGTTATTTCGCAAATCTGATTAATTATGAGAAGTTTATTTTATCCTTATGGAAAATTTGGTATTTTTGCCCTAAAAGATAATATGGGCATTTCTACCTATGATAGGTAATTCATGCGTTGCCCTGCCCTAACCCGCGCTTAGCAGGATTTCAAATACTTTTCCATGTCTATTTAGACTTTAGAATTTGTATCAACAAATTCTTATCAATGTCCAATAAGTCTTACAAGCTTTTGATATTTATTTAATTTTTTTATACTCATAGTTTCAGGGTTATCGAGTATTTCATAGTTGTTTTCACTTCAATATTCTTGATATTTTAGGTTAGGTTATCTCACTGATTCATACGTGGGTCAACTCATGATATTGATGCTCTCACTAATATAATCATTAATATTAACATTACCTGTCTTTTCAGTAATAAAATAATTTGTATTTTATTCTACTCATATTGTATGGTTTAATCAACAATATCTTACCATTTGCCAAACTTTCAATGCTATCTAAAAATATCAATTTTCTTTTAGATATGTCCTAAGTGCAATACTGATTGTTTTTTTGAAAATTTTATTCCAAGCAATGAAAAATATCATAAGTGTAATTTTTCTTTCATCTTTCAAATATCAAATTATATTTCCATGCGCCTAATTTATGCACGTCTAGTATATATTTTTCTATATAATTTTTCATTGCTTTAATGCATTGATTATTTCATGATATTATCTAAATGATTTTTCATAAATTATCATAAAATTTATATATAATTTTTTATCATTAGTATAATAAAATAAATATATTCACTTTCAAAGAAAAATTATAAAATATTACCTTCCCTAATAATGTCTACCATTTTTCTATTATTATGATCACATATGTCTTTAACTAAATAACAATAAATATCAAGAAATAAAGCATAATTGAAATTTTTTTAATGAAAGGCATATAATCCTTTTCCAAGTGAAAGATTCTTTTTATCAAATATTTAATTATTATATTACTTAGGTTATTTTTCTAAGCAACAATTCATATGCATTTTCATTAGAATGTGTTTGTAATCGTTTAAAGCCAAATAAACTGATAAGCTTATAAAATAATAATTTTTTCAAAATCAAAAAGATGTTACCTCTCTTAAGTTTGCTATGATGGGGGTCTTTCCAATTTCTATTGAGTTATTTTCTCCATCAATTGTATTCCTTGCTTCCCTTGCTTCAAATGTGCTTTTTCAATTTCTGTGACCTCACAGAGCCATTGAATGTCAAGAGAAATTGATGTGGTAGTTCAGGGAGAGTTTGATGGTCATCCAAAAAAAATCACCAATTTTTTGCTTAGCGATATGGTCGTATGGAACGAAGGCATAACAGGGGATAGAGAAAATGAAAATGAGGTAGAAGGGGGGGTATTTTTCTCTTTCAAAGCTCAAAGCTTCAATGGATAATAGAAGTAGAGAAATTTTTCCATCATGAAGAGGTCTTCCTTCTTCTTCTTTTTGTGAAGGAGAGGGGGTGTATTTATAGGCATGAGGAGGAGCATGCATTTGATTGATTCATTTGGTTGCTTGTCAAGAGCCAATTGAGCTTTGTTAAATATTCATTTTGATTGCTTACCTATTATTGGGTGGTGGCATGGGGATGATTTTTTAATGCTTTCTCTCTCTCCACGCATCAAAAACGTCATGTATTTTGGTCTATTTTTTAAAAAATGTATTTTTTTCTTCAAAACGACTTCATCTGGTGGTTTTTGGCCTAGTTACTTCATGACTTATCTAGTATATAAAGTCATGTCATACTCTTTGACACTTAACTTACTCAATATCATGCTCGTTCTTGTGTGTTCTTCATCTACCAATTGAGGCTTTTGCAAATTGTCTTGTGGTTACGAAATCAATGCGATGATTGACGCATTAAATGGAATCGGAAATGTCAAATTAAATATAATGCAAAAAAAATTATATGATCAAGCCATCGTAATATTATTTACGAGGTGTCTTTGTTTTTTTTTTGCTCGGAATATTGAGGCATCTTCTCATATCAGATTGCAAAATTGATTCAATGCGAGACTTGATATCAAGAAAATTGTGTGGTCACTTATGTAACAACTCGACAAGTAATTTTTAAAATGCCTCAAGCCCGAATTTGTTTTTTGATATGAAGAATTGTGGTGGGAATATTACAATTATTAATAATTTATGCCCTAATTAGATCTCCCAACACCTTAAATACCACCGTCAGTATAACTAGGTATTCCCATGCTAACACGAGTCCTGCCTGTCTATCCCCACTTTTTTACATTCCATCCCGACCTCGAAGGTTTTTGCTCTCAAAAACAAAAAGAGGACTTATTGGTGTGGCTCACATCGAAAGGAGGAATTGTAGAGTACTACTCCGTTCAGCATTATAAAGGAGAATATAGGGAAGTACAATCTCATGTGGAATTGGGGCATACAAATGTGTATACGATGTATACAACATATGCAAGTTGATAGCGCATGAGTTTGGCCACCAATTCTTGACAATTAGGGGCTGATAGAACAGGCATGTTGGAGAAAACTGGTCATAACTTCCTATGAGCACCTTGGATTGAGGCATGTGACATGTCAAAATGAAGCTCATGAAGCATACTTTCATCCCATATAGGTGACACTTGACCATCATTAATGCAGGGTAAAAATTATTCTAAAATAGTGTGGTGTCTACAAGTTGTCTACAGTCCAAACTAGGGCAAATTTAGCTAATCCTCAATCAAAATTGCACCCTTGAAGTAGGGGGAGAACTGCACTGGTGAAATGCTGATTGGGGTAGGGATTTTCCAATACCATTATATTTCCTAGGATCAAATGGATAACCTACATAATAAGCATCAAGAGCATAAGGGTCATCCATACAAGCATGGGTCACCGTACTACCACCGGGGTCAAAAGGATAATTGTGATCCAATGCATCCACTGTATCATAGAAGTAATTCATGGTGTCATATTCAAGCACTGATGGTGGCACGAGATCCTCACTAACTCATATAGTAGCATGCATTGACTTGTCCATAAACTCGTTGGGAACCAGTATGCCATATCAAACTGGAGCAGATGAGGTTGCAATCACTACAGCATTCACCCCATCAACCCCTAGGCATTTCATGTCCATGAGTCCCATATGCATGGCTACTACGGGGCATTCAAAGTTAAGGGCCTTGGGCTGATGGGGCACTTGTTCATGAAGCTACAGTGAGATGCTCTCATCATAGCATCGTTCCTCAAAAGTATCACGTTGCTCATAAGGATTCACATGCTGCTCATAGGAATGATCAAGTGGCTGATGATATCGAGCACTCTATTGCTGACAGTGATGTTTCTTTCCATGTGCATACTCGTATACATTTGCAGGATGCTGCCCATCCTTTTGGCCACTCATGCGCTCATATTTGAGAAGGCATGACATAAGAGCTGGTTTGACAAGCATGTCAAATAGCGCGACTTTGAACAGGGCGACTTAGTGCTCTTGTACTTAGTTAAAGTACACAAGCAAAAAATGAAGTTTAGAGGTCTTGGGCCTTTCAAGGTTCGTGCAATCAGCCAAACAGGCAATGTTGAGCTCGAGACTCTAGACGGCGAGGCCATAGGCTTCTTTAATGGCAGTCGCATTAAGAAATACTACCCTCCCATGCATCCGCTACATGAGCCACCAATGTTGGAACCCCCTGTCGCGGTATGAATAGCCACAATCATGAAAATTGGTGATGAGGACGAGGAAGCCGTAGAACTCGCATACCTCCACATCACGGTCATTGCCAAGCAAACATGTGCTTTTAATGCCTTGATCGACGAGGGAGCAGACTTCAATGTCTTAACTTACGATCATTTGACCCAACTTGGTAAACCACCACTATAGCCCACTAATGCCTAATTAAACCCATATGGAAGCCACTCATACGCACTTCTCGACAAGTGCAGGACCGCTATTGCTATTGAGTCTGAGACTGTACCAATGATCTTTTACGTGTTGCCAAACACTAAAGGCACGCGCACAGAGTCGCTGCTAGGGCAAACCTTCAAGAAGCAAACTCACTGCAATGTCGATTCTGAGTCGCAACGCATCCACCTTGCCATAGGCAACGTCCGTATTGATACGGCCTTCAGCAAGGGCTATGTAACCCCGTTGAAGTTCGCAAGGCCACCAGTAGAAATACTCATAGCCAAGTCTACGGAGGGGGGTAGGGCTCACCCACCATCCACCAAGTCTTACGGGCCGCCGCTCACAACAACAAAATCTAAGGCCTAAACAACCGCAACCGCCGCCTAGGAGTAGATGCCCATGTCTTCGTAATGCAAGAAACTCTAAACCTAGGAGGCCGAGACGTAGTTACAGAAATCAAAGGATGATCAAGCCAAGATGGGTTCCTAAAGCCTTCTTGCACGCGGAAGGCTACTATGAGGGAAATGCCTGGCTATGGATCCCTAAGGCTAGAACGGCCCACGACATCACTCAAATGCTACCCTCGCGCTTAATCATCTCAAGTCCCGTGGAACCTCAGAATTAGAAGCCGCAGCATTTCCCGAACTCGCCTCCTACCAGCTCACCTACACATGAGCTCCGAAGAGTGGAGCAAGACTATCGGCCCAAACCCTAAACAACGTTACCCCCTTCAACCCCTGCTAATGCTGATGAGACTTGCCAAACCCAATCTGAGTGTAGCAACCCATCCGTATCAGCCACTACTCCGAGCTTATCCACGGGACTCAACCACTACTTCATGGGCAACTACCACCATCTGTCGTTGTGCTTACTAGCCCCATTAAACCCTAGTCACCTACGAGCCTTAAACCACCTTATGAGTGGAAATCATTCTTAACTCTAGCGATTTCCTAACCGATGTCCTCACTTACATCACACACGTAAATACCCAACCCTTGGCTCTGGACCCTAAGGCTCGGTTGGAATATAACCTAGAATTCTATACTTGGCTCATGCGCAAGTAACCCTTATACCCAAACATTGAATGCCCTAGATCTCCTAACCTTCGATACTAGGAAGGATTCTTCTCAATGTGGAAGGGGAGAGGGTACGAGGGTAGCGTGAATGTGAATAGCGTGAAGGTGAATCAAATTAAAACCAATCAAGATCAAGTAAACGCAATAAACACATAAGAAACGGGTGATGTAGGAGGAATGCCACAAAACAAGTCTGAAGGGAAGAATCTGTATTGGATCTTAATGCTTTCATTCAACAAACATAAAATCTTTCTTTTCAAAAAATTCTTGTATGTATATTAATTGTAACACTAATGGGAAGTATGGTCCATGATAGGAACAAGAGATGTTGCAATAAGACCGTGCCCACCATCAACTGCCCTTCACGGAGGAAGAGAGAGCGCAAAGTATGACATGAGCCTGGAAAATCGAGCTTACAATTAGCTAAAATTCCGCAGCTTTCACAACCTTGAGAAGATGGTGGCTAAGGTGCAAGCCGCAAGGAGGATAGTGGAACAGTGCCACCTCCACAAGTACCTAGAGAAGTTTGCACAGGAACCTAACCACATGAAGTGTGTAGAGTTCTTGAGAATGTACAACCCCGACCGAGAGTGTGGAATGGTGACAGTGGGAAGGGGGGACAATGCCCGGAAAGTGTAGGTACCACTAACCCAGGCCTTGGTGGAGAAAGCACTGGGATTGGAACCTAGGGTGGAGAAAAAACGTAAGAGGGACGTGTATGCCTTGCTGAAGATGAATAGGGAAGAAGTCTTTACAAATGACAGCATCAGCTTATAAGACATCTCCGATGCTAAGATTTGCCTACAGGATAAGTTGGTACATGCCCTTTTCTCCAGCCAATGCTACAATTCCCTCATGCATCGGATCAATGTACATGTGTTGGAGAATGTGGCAACCCGCACCCTGGATGGGGTGGATTGGAATGGCTATGTGAGAAAAACAATAGACCAAGCGGCCAAAGCACTAGCCTTGGGCAACAAACAGGCAGGTGGAGAATCCCCCACATCTAAGAATATGGAGAGAAAGAAACCTTCCTTGAAAGCCTCCTTCATCTGGTATGGAAGCATACTGACGGCCATCATCCAGGAGGCTGTGAAAGAGGCCCAACAGGGAAGCAAAGGAGCAGATGAGACCCCAGACAGGTCGTTGACCTATCAAAAAGAGGAGCAATTGAGCGACCGGACAGAAACCAAGATAGAGAAGGAGGAGCGAGGGCTCAATCTGGACGAAGAAAAACAAAGGAGTTCACTGGGAAGGCAACTCAGAAGAAGAAACAGAAAGCGGGCTGCCACATCTTTAGGTGGAGAATTTCCCTCTTTAGGTGGAAAAAGAAGGAGAGGAAGAAGCTGAAAGTTGACCAAGGAAGCAAAGAAAATAGAAGAAGAGAAAGAAATAAAAGCTATGAAAGAGGAGGCAGAGTTGAGAAGACAAGAGGAGGAAGACATGGCCGAAGCAATTCGCCGGTCTATAGAACAACAAAGCCAACTCGATGGCCTAGGGACCTTAAGTCCGCCTAGGGAAGATAGGCGCACAAGTACTTGAATCCATGCTGTCCACGGTCATCGAGGGAAAGGGTAATGCCCCCCTCCATCCCATTTCGGCCCCCTTGATACTCGCCAGCGAAGCCACCACTGCCACCCCCAGCATCTCGGCAAGCACCGACATGGACAGCTTTGTGGCGTGGATGCAATACTTTATCAATAAGGAACTAGCACAAGGAAGGAGCGGGGAGGCCACAGCCACTGGGCACAAAAGGCCAACTACAGATGCCGAATCCAAGCAAGAGCCAAAATGCCAAAAAATGGAAGCCTTGACCACCCCAATTCCCACCATCATGACGCCACATGCAAATCATGATGAATACATCGATGAATTGCTCTCGCAGTTAGAAAGGACAAGGGAGGAAAGGAGGATCATAGTGGTCGAGCTGGAGGCAAAAAGGGAAGTGGTAGTGGCCTTCCAACATGATAAAACAAAGCAAATGGTTGCGCAACAAAAGGAAATTCTCGACCTAAAGAGGGAACTAAAGACCAAAGAGGAAAAGGAGAAAAGCTGGCGGAAACAACTCATAGATGAAAATCAAGAGCTCGAGAAGATGCAAAAAGAACATGACCTACTGATCATGCAATATGAGGATCTAGCAGCAAAGCAAAGATAGGGAGAAGGTATGGAAGAAATGAATAAGAGGGCTGAAGAGTGGGCAGGCCAGAATGAGCAAAGAGTGAAGACCTTGGTGCATTGCCTGGCTCTGGTGGAGAAAGAGAAAATCCTAGCAGAAGGTAGAGCAAAGGCAACCCAAGTGGCCTTCCACACTCAACAACGAATCTTCCTAAACACCTTGATGGATGCCACTCATGAGGAGGAAGGGGAATCCTAGGAGGCAATAAAAAAGAAACTAAGCATAGCGCGCAGAGCCCTGCGAGCAAGGCTACACATGCCCTCCCAACCCATTATAGTGGGGCTAAGCCTGGGGGAACAACGTAGATATCTGCTATCGACCGGCCTAAACCCCTAGGAAATTGATGCCTTAGGGTTCATAGAAGGGATGCAACAGTAAGAGCACCCAGGGAGTGAGATAGAACTGCACATCAACCTAGGCAGATTCGAAGAAGAAGTGGTTCCACAACCCCCTTCACCCCATCTTGAAGCGCAAGGGCAGCTAGTAGATATATCTACGGAGAGGAAAACCACCCTGAGGGAGAAGAGGAGGAAACTGGTGGAAGAAGCTAGACAAAGATTAAGAGCTAATCCTATGGCCTAGCCCTTTGTACCCCTCCCGCCATGCCCAAATGACATGCCCCCCAGTTTTCATGCGGAGCTCATACTTATGGGAGAGATAGGAACATGAGAAGCAACCCTTCATCTTCAGCTTCCTCACCCCCAATGCCCTGCGCAAAGTTGTTTCCACTAAAATAGTGGACGAGGTGATCAACATCGGAAGCCGCCTAAGCCAACAGTTTGGCTGAAGGAAAGAGAGAAGAATCCCACCCTCTGGGCACCAAGAATGCGGAACACTGGCAGAATAAAGTTTTTGAAGTGCCTCGGTCCGTGCCCGCATACGAGTGCCAACCACTGTGGCGAAGGCGCCTCTGCGACAACAACGTATTCGCATGGATGGCCTTCTGTAACACTCTCCTTTTGGAGTGGAATGACCCTACCTACATGGCATACCCTCAATGAATAGGAGTAGACTTCGATGCAAATGCCCACGGCTGTTACGACTTCCCTGTAATATACAACCCCTGTATACCTTCACCTCCGACAGCTTAGATGCCACCATGACACGCTTTATAACTGATTTCTCCTCATGCCTGGATCCCGCCTTCATCACCATTTGTAACTATCTTAGGCTCCTAAAAATCCTACTTAGGCAAGATCCCACCCTGGCCGAACGCAGCCTTTCCCCACTCTTTTTTTATCCTAATGCAATCAACAGCTGTGCGATGACCCGCCTCATGATGCGAGCCAGCCTCCTCTCTTATTTTTGCATCACTGTTCTTGAAGACATGAGCGACAACTAGTTCATTCGCTGCAGCCATCATTTCCTCTCCACCACTCCCCTCTACGTTTGCTTGAACCTTAAGAATATCCTGCAGAGTTGGAGATTTTTGAGCCATTCCATTAGATCTCCTTCACCACCCCCCTTGAGGATGAGGACTAACAATTTCCTACTACTAAACCCATGTTGAGATTACTAGCTCAACACATGCGCACATTAATGATGGACCGCCTGGTTAGATGGGTCCACACGTCTACACTTAGCACGTCCATGGTCATTATGAGTCTCACATGGCCACTGACTCATTACTTATTATATTCAGGTTGTTACACCTATTTACAACTGGCATAGTTATAGCGCCAGTCGACTAATGTAGTCGGTTATGCATTGTTTGACTTAGTAGGTCACTTTCCTTTATGTTGTATCTTATCTGTACTTTGTGTACATTGTAAAGTGTGGAAGAAGAAGAAGAAACCAGCAAGAAAACGTTTTGGCCTCCATCTCTCTTCTTGTCTCTTGAGTGAGCTTCTCCTTGTGAATTCTGTGTGTGTTCGGCGTAGCATCTTGAGCAAGTCCCCCCACCACGCGATTCTTGACATGGTATCAGAGCCGTGCCACTGAGAGAGGCTGATTTCGAAGGCTGAAGTGAAGGAGAAGAAGCAAGGTTCGAGCAAGCAAGCCACGGGTAAGAAGCTCTCCCATTCTTCCACTCTCTCTCTTGGATAGTGCCTGTGGAGGCACCGGAAGCAGGGCAGAGCAAAAATCTCAGATCCGAGTTCATTTCAGGTCCCGTTTTAGACTCGCAAGGTTGCGGACAGCAGTTCAAAGTATCTTGCAATTTCAGCTGTGTCTGTCGTATACAGGTGCACAGGTTACAGATTTCAGATCTGTAAGTTCAAAGGTGTTTATCAATGAATAAACACAAGGTTTATCTGCAAACTGGTTGCAGATTGCATGTATTGTTGAGCAGATAGTGAAAAAGGTTGTCTGGTGTATTACTACGCACTACATGTCGAGGGTTGCAGAAGATTTGCTTACTGTTTGATATTAGTTTTGTGATAATGGCAGAGAATAGTAGAAATCCCATTATTGAGAAGCTCGATAAGAACAACTACCCTTCAAATGGAAGTTCCGTGTGACAAACTTCCTCATTGGAAAGCGCCTTTATGAGTTTGTCTCATGTGAAGAAAAGGAGCCAGAGCTGGGTATCCCTTCGACTGTAGATGAGTTAAAAGTATGGAAAGAGTGGAATGTGAAAGACAAAAAGGTCATGTATTGGCTGTCTGCTGTAATTGATAATACTATGCTGGGACATATCAGGAATGCAGAAACTTTACATGCAGCTTGGACAATTTTTGAGAGCATGTTTTCAGTAAATACAAAGGCACGAAAGATTCAACTCAAGCAAGAGTTGAATGCCTTGAAGAAAGGAAAAATATCTATCAATGAGTATGTTTTGAAGGTGAGGAGCATTGCAGATGCCTTAGCAGCAATTGATGCAATGTCGGATGATGATGATTTCAATAGTTTGGTGAAATGCAGGTTTCTGGAGGCAGAGGAAACTTTAGAGGTAGGGGGAGCTTTAGAGGAAGAGGTGGATGGCAGAACAGAGACTCTAACAACTCTGGTATTGTGTGCACTACTGTGGCAAAACAGGTCATATTGCAGCCCAATGTTATGCTAAGAAAGATGATATTCGCAGTGGTAAGTTGCAACAAGGAAACTATGCATCGTCTTCACGATAGAATGAAGACAAAAATGAATGTTTGTTTGTTATGCGGCATATCCTGAATGCTGTTACAGGAAAGGGAACACATGATGGTATGTTGATTCAGGTGCAACCAATCATATGACAGCCATGCAGAATGGTTTGGAGAGATGTAGGATTTGCAAAATACAGGTTATGTGCAGATGGTGATGATTCATGCCACCCAATTTCACACATTGAAAAAGAGTCTTTCAGATGTATTACATGTGCCATCTATTACAAAGAACTTGATGTCAGTCGGTCAGATGGTAGAGCAAGGGTTGCAAGTCACATTTAATGCAAAGGGCTGCTTTGTAGAAGACTTCAATGACAAGTGCAAGTTGGTTGCAAAGGGAAGTAGAGTTGGACGTATGTTTACTTTGGATGCTGGAATTCCTACTATGAATGCTGCTATGTATGCTAAAGGAAAAGGTGTTGTTGCAGATATTGAAATTTGGCACAAACGCATTGGACATGCAAATGTACAAAGGCTGAAATTAATGCAATCCCCAGAGGATTGGTTACAGGGTTGCCTTCTTTTAGAGTTGCAGAATTGCATAAAGTCTATGAAGCATGCCAGTTTGGTAAGCAAGCAAGACAACCCTTCTCGCATGATAGAGAAGTAAGTAGAAATATACTTGATGTAGTACATACAGATGTTTTGGGGGCCTACACTGAATGTATCTCTTGGTGGCAGCAAATACTTTGTCACATTTATTGATGACTGTTCAAGGAAGCTATGGGTATACTTCATGAAGGAAAAGAGTGATGTGTTTGAGCACTTCAAATCTTTTAAGGTAGCTGTTGAAATAGAAATAGGCTTAAAAGTGAATTGCTTGAGATCAGATGGAGGGGGAGAGTACCTCTCTAATGAGTTCAGTGGCTTCTTGAGGACTCATGGGATAAAGAGGTAATTTACTTGCAGGTATACCCCACAGCAAAATGGTGTTGCAGAAAGGAAAAACAGACATATTGTAGAAGTTGCACGGGCATTAATGGCTGAAAAGAATATGCCCAAACATTTTTGTTCTGAGGCTTTCCATACTGCTGTTTACATTATGAATGACAGCTGCAGTTCATGGGATGACTCCTGAAGAATGCTTTACTGGCAAGAAGCCTGATGTATTGCACTTGAAGGTATTTGGCTGTGTTACATACGTTCATGTGCCAGATGAGGTACAAAAGAAGCTTGATCCAAAGGCAGAAAAATGTGTTTTTATTGGATACTCTTTAGAGCAGAAAGGGTATCGATGTTATAACCCTGTCATAGGTGAGTTCAGAGTGAGTAGGGATGTTATCTTTGATGAGATGGGAAGTTGGTATACACCTGCTCTGGTGATGTTTTGGATGATGATAATGATTAGGATAGCTATGTGCAGAAAGATAAACAAGAATCATGAAATCTTAGTGGACCAGAAACATCATCTGGTACTACACCTACAATGAGCCCTTGGTCTGGGAGACTAAGGAGTATCCCCACACCTTCAAGTGGATTTGTAAGTGTTGCAGGGAAGGACAAAGGAAAGCAGAAAGTGTTGGATGGTAATGATGCATCTACTAGTCATTTGGGATTTGATGGAGATTCTAGTGGTTCGGAGAGTTTGGATGATGAGTTTGGCATTCCTTCAGTCACGACGCCAGGTGTACAGAGAGCTCATAGTAATGTAAAGGCTCCATTGAGTGATCCGGTGGTACGTAGATCTAGCAGGGTCAGATACCCTATTAAAAGATTTGGTTTTGAAGGCTATGCAACTCACCACTATGCTTACATGGTGAAACTAGTTGAGGATGTTGAGCCCACTTGTTATGAGGATGTTGTTGGTCGTACTCATTGGGATGCAGCAATGGATGAGGAGATGGCTACATTAGAGGCCAATAAGACTTGGGATTTGGTACTCTTGCCTAAGGGTAAGAAAGCTATTGGCTGTGAGTGGGTTTACAAAGTCAAGCATAATGTAAATGGCTCCATTAGCAAGTATAAGGCTAGACTGGTTGTGCAAAAGGCTATGCTCAGACATATGGCACAGATTATGAAGAAACCTTCAGTCCAATTGCTAGGATGGCAACTGTCAGATGTGTGATTGCTTTGCAAGCAGCCAAAGGTGGGAGGTTGCAGCAAATGGATGTGAAGAGTGCCTTCTTGCATGGTGATTTGCAGGAAGAAGTGTATATGGATCAGCTAGTAGGTTATGAAGATTTAGAGCATCTCACGTATGTGTGCAGGTTGAAGAAGGTGCTCTATGGGCTCAAGCAAGCACCTAGAGCATGGTCTGACAAGATCAGAGAGTATCTTGTCAATATTGGCTTTTATGATTCTGATGCTGATCACTCACTTTATGTGAGAAAGGGAGGTTTGGTCATCATAGTCATCTATGTGGATGACTTGATTATTACAGGTGATAGTGATAGTGGGATTGCTGAAGTCAAGGACTTTTTGAAGAAGAAGTTTGAGATGAAGGATTTAGGTGAGCTAAGATACTTCCTTGGCATTGAGGTGATCAGATGTGATGATGGTATATGGCTGTCCCAAAGACAATATGGCTTGGATATGTTGTCCAAGTATGGTATGATAGCATGCAAACCACTTTCAGTACCACTGGAGCAAAATGTGAAGTTGAATGCTGATGTTGGGGATGAGATAAAAGGCCCTACTATGTTCAGGAGGATAGTGGGAAGTTTGATCTACATGACCATTACAAGGCCAGACTTGAGCTACGATGTTGGTCTTGTGAGTTAGTTTATGCAAGTACCTAGAAAGCCACATTTGGATGCAGTCAGACGCATATTGAGATATGTGAAGTCCACATTACATTATGGACTTTTCTATGAAGCAGGTACAGATGTACAGGTGTTTGGATACACAGATGCAGATTGGGCTGGTAGTATGTCTGATAGAAGATCTACCAGCGGATACATGTTCTCTCTTGGTAGTGCAGCAGTTACTTGGAGCAGCAAAAAGCAATCTACAGTTGCTTTGTCGAGTACAGAGGCTGAGTATAGAGGTGTTGTTGTTGCAACATGTGAGGTAGTATGGCTGCAAAAGTTATTGGCTCATTTAGATGTGCAAGTGGAAGGTCTATTTGTCATTTATTGTGACAACATGAGCGGTATACAGTTGGCTAGGAACCTGTGTTCCATGCCAGGACAAAACATATTGAGGTACACTACCACTTTGTGAGAGAGAAGGTACTAGTAGGTGAGATTGACTTGGTGTACGTCAGCACACAGGATCAGATAGCTGACATCTTCATGAAGGCATTGGGTATAGAGAAGCTTCAAAAGTTTCGAAGCTTACTTGGAGTTGCAGAGATGCAGTTGAGCTTGAGGGGGAGTGTTGAGATGACAACCTCAACACATGCGGACATTAATGATGGACCGCCTAGTTAGATGGGTCCACATATCTACACTTAGCATGTCCGTGGTCATTATGACTCTCACATAGCCACTGACTCATTACTTATTATATTCAGGTTGTTACACCTATTTACAGCTGGCATAGTTATAGCGCTAGTCGACTAGTGTAGTCGGTTATGCATTGTTTGGCCACTTTCCTTTATGTTGTATCTTATCTAAACTTTGTGTACATCGTAAAGTGTGGAAGAAGAAGAAGAAACCAGCAAGAAAACGTTTGTCACTGCATCTTGAGCAAGTCCCCCACCACGCGATTCTTGACAACCTAACCCAAAAAAAAAAAGGCATTCACACACAGGTCATGGCACATGGCTCACAATCCCTCCACCTAAGGGTCCTTAAGTTAGGCGTGTTCGGTGACCTGAGTCAGCCGGCCCCGTTCCAACCCCCTAGCCCTTTTTTTGCCCCCACTTCACGCTTAGGGCACACCAAGGGCAGGACACACCGAGGGAGGTAACACTCACCTATGGTTAGACCTATAACCCTATGCTACACTCACTGCACCTCCCTACTGCATGAATGGGGTCCTCAACTGTGGGACATCACCCAAGCCTACCTCTGGTTAGACCCAGCTCCCCATTCCACTAGCACGAGCACAAGGCACCCCACAGTAAAGTAGACACTCCCCTTAGGTAAGAGCACCGCAATTTCTCCTCTTAGATACTGTAAGATGTGCCAAACCATCAACTTCAAAGGCCCCATCACCCACTTGACATTATTGCCCGCGCTCCCAAGGCAGCCCAGATCTCCTATGGCTCTACCATGACCTGACCAACAACTTGCCAACCACCTGCCCTTCCCCAACAAACAACTCGACATGCCATGGGACTGGCATCCGTCTCGGAGGGGGTAATGTTAATCTCAAATCGGAATGGCGGAAAAATAAAGGAAAAAGTGCAAAAAGAATGGAAAAAGAGCAAGGCGTAGAGGCAGCCTGTAAAACCAAACTGAGGCGAAAAGAGCAATTTTAAAGGAAAGGTTCCTCAAAAACTCTAAAAACTCTTGTAAAAGAGCGCTAGGCTCCCTCCTGTGCCACTTGTAAAAGATAGACGAGTATAGGCTTAGGGCATGAAGCAAGAAGAGGGAATTAGAAAAAGGGACCTTGCCACAATGGTCGGTCATGTAACAAGGGATGGGCGCCCATGGGGGTTTTTAGGGTTTGTATATATAGAGTCCAAAAAGTGAATGAAAGCTCATTCTTTGGTGTGTGGCCAACAAGAGTCCTCTCTTCTTCTCTTCATCTCTTCTTCTTGCTTGTGTGTGTGCTCTTGAGGGAGTGAGTGTGAGAGTGTGAGGGAGTGAGTGAGTGTGTGGGAGTGAGGGATCAAGAGGGTGAAGCTCTTCACCATCTCCTCTTTTCTCTTCTTCTCTCTTCTCTTTCCTTCTCTTGCCTCGCACGTGGCTATGGTGAATGGAGCTTGGAGATGGAGAAGGCTTGAGGATGCTTGAGCTAGCATCTAGGATCGTGGAGCTATTGACTTGTGTGAGGGAGGAGGCAACTCATTTTGGCATCAAGGTAAGCTCGCTACACCCCGAGAGGATTGACGGCGCATCGGCTAGGTGAGAGATAGCCATGAGAGCTCACTTGGAACGCTTGAAGTAATAAGCGGTCCATGGGTCTTGGCGGTTGAGTGAAAGATCCCACACATGGTTTCTTCATTATTAAATTTTGAACACTTTTACGCTTTGTGGATGTATTTGCACGTGAGCGTACCTCCCATTTACTCAACTTGAAATTTGACCTTACAATCCTGTTTGTCCCTTTGAACTATACATTTTTCCCTTTTATTGCCCTCTGTTTCAAGTGATGGTTCGTAAGCTATTATATTTTGAAAGATTTTATACACCTCAAATATGTTTTCATGTGAATATGCATTTTTCAAGCTGGAATTGCAGTCTAACCTTATAGCCCCAATCCTCCCCTTCCATGAGATATTTTTTCTTTTTACTGCCTGTTAATTCAATGCACGGATTGGCCGTTATTAATTTTTGCGTATTTTTATTAGCGTTTTTACTATTTTTCCATCTGAACACTCCCGTTTTGTCATCAAAATTATTTTCTACTCTAATATCATTGTCCATCTTGTCACACTGAATATTTTTGCTTTTTATTGCACTCTGTTCTGGTAAATGGATTTTCCGTTATCAAATTGTGATCATGTTTTCGGGTGTATTGCTTATCATTTTTCCATGTGAATGCCTATTTTTGACACCGAACGTATTGTTTGTGTTGTCCAATCCCTTTCCACTATCATCATGCCCCCTTTTCCTTTTTTCTACACATTAATTCAATGCCAAGATCTTTTTGCATTAAATTTTTCATGAATTTTTGGTCCACTTGCCTCTCCTTGTCCATGTGAATACCTAGTTTTTGCCTTGAGCCTTGTGCCATTTGGTCCAATGTGTCACTGCCCAGCCCACCCATGCTCCTCCCACTTTCGTCCACACCTGGCAATGTAAATTTTTTTACCACGCCCCTTGCGCTCGTGTGTGGGACAGGGCTAGGCTCTAATTCAAAAACAAACACAAAACACCCCCCCTTCCAACCACACGTGTTCCGTCCCTTCTCTCTCTCTCTCTCTCTCTCTCTCTCTCTCCTTCTTCCCTTCTTTTTTTTCTTCTTCTTTCTCCTCCCCCCTCCCTCTCTCCTTGCTTCCTCCCACTTCTTCTCTCTCCTCCCCTCCTCCCACTCTCCTTCTACCCTTCCTTCACTCTCCTTCCTCTCTCCCCCCTCCTCCTCCCACTCCCTCCGCCCTTCCTTTCTCCTCCCCTACTCCTCCCACTCTCCTTCTGTCCCTCCACTCTCCTTCCTCCTCCCCTCATAGTGTTGTTGGCTCGCGTCCCTGGCAATCACACTGTGCATGTCGCCTCAGTGCCTTGCCCCCCATTGATCGGCTGCCTTGTCGCCCTGTAGTGCCGCTTCCCTCCTCCAACACGCTCACCTACTTGCTCCCCAACTCCCTTCACCACTCCCACCTCCTCCCTCCAATGCCTACCTGCCAATTCCCTCCTCCACCATTCCCGCCTCCCCTCTTACTCCCACCGCCACCTCCTTCCACCTCTTCCATCTTTCCCCCACCCTTACTCATGCCCCGCAGCCTTCAGTTCACACGTAGCGCAGTCATTAGATACTTGCCTTTTTCTTGCTTATGTTCCTTTAAATAAAATAATAATAAATAAGTAAAAATAAAACACTAAAAATCCATTAAAAATTTCAAATAAATAGGAAAATTTACTAAAAAATGGAAAAAATAAAAAAAGTACTAAAAATTTTGAGACCATAAATCAAAATTGAAAATTCACATAAAACTTAGAAACACCTTGAAAAATTTAACAAAAAGTTGATAATTCTATGAAAATTCTTAAATTTTTTTAAAAAATATGATTTTTTCCAAATTTCTTAAAAACTCCAAAAAATATTTAATACTTTTTAATCATTTTTCTTCCTGTTCGATTACTCCAAACTACACAATTTTTTAATTTATTATTTATTTAAAAAACATTAAATCCTAAAAGTCACAAAAGAAACCATAAACAAACAAACCCAAAAACCCATATATTTCCCCCATTCTTTTGTCCTTTCTTGCATTGGTGTTAGTTGTTTTTTTTAAATTGTCTAGGAGGCCAACTCATTGTTGTCGACTTGTTGTCCTCTTATTCGTGGATTTTTTGTTGTTGTGGATTTTTGGACATGGGATTTGTGCTCCTTGCCACTATATCATTAGACCTTATGGATGTCCACACACCGCTAGGTTCAATTTCTTTTCTCTCTTTCACATGCACCATAATACACAAATAATTTGTAATAAAATTAATTCGATCGTTGCACCCACAAAATGAACACACTATACTTCACTTATTTTGTAATTAAAATCAACGTGATTATTAAATTGTAAAATGAACCCCTGCAGTTGCACGAGCACATGGCACAATAACCCACATAATTTTGTGAATTGAAATTCACCCCGTATTCTCAGTGCATGCATACATGCACTATATACACATCAAATTATAATTAAAAATGCATCCCCATTGTCTATAGTAGATGATGCAATTGATGTTGAGAAACATGGATCTTGAACACAGTTTAGCTATGGAGGCTTGAACTCATAAGCAAGAGACATGAAGACTGATGACTAGACACAAACTTTCACTCAAGTGAATTAGGTTCCAAGATAGATTAGCTTGGACTCATTAACACAATCTTGAGTGGATAGGATTATAGACTCTAAGTACAAAGTACAATAGCAGAGCTTCTCCACTCTCCTCACTTTGCTTATGGGATACAAGTCTCCTCATCATGCAGCATACATCATTTGACCTATTTTCCAACACCCCTCTCAAATGATGAATTCCTACACTTGCTAGCTTTTGGCCCCTGCTACATGATGATAACATGGCCCAAGATATTAGCTCTTGGGCAGCCTAGTCAAGTCAAGCTTGAAATTTTACATTTTTGGCAAGGGTTTTTTAGTACAAATCCACTAAGGGAAAAAACATGATCCACTATGGGAAAGATACAATGAAAATTTCTTTAGAATAATTAGTCAGAGTTTTTTATGGTGGTGGAAGTATCTTCTTCTCCTTCATGCATAAAATAGCTTTGGTGGTGATCTTATTGCACCAATTGTGCTCTCTTCTTGTGGAAACATTCATTGGCTATATGCCAATCTTGCCACAGTAATGACAAATAATTTGGTCCTTGTTGCTGTTGGTGGTGAATCCTCGACTACGTCCTTTTGCTGCATAAGTACCCTTAGTGTACAAGAGGTTATCCCTTGAGTTGGTTTCTTTTACATCCTTGCTTTTAAATTTGCTTTCTCCATCAAGCAGTGAGTGCTCAATGTCTTTGAGTGAGAGACTAGGAACATTACTCAGTGTTGAAATAAGGTTCTCATATGATTCATGATTAACACTAGCAAGTAGCACTGTTATTGCCTCATCCTCATCAATGTTCTTTTTAAGAGTTGCAAGCTGAGTTTTAAGCCTCTTGAACTTATTGATGTGTACAGTCAAAGATGAACTGCCTTTAACATCCAACTTATAAAACTGCATGAGTAATTTTACCTTTGAGTTCTTTGCTTGTGTACCAAAGATCCTATCAAGTTCTTCTCATGCCTTCTTTGCATCCCTGATGCCAGAGATGTAGTGTAACACATTATCTGATAGACTGTAGACAATAATACCTAGAGCTTTGTTGTTCATCTTCTTCCATGCCTTTGTTTTAGGCTAGTCTTTTGCATCATCTTCCTCTTTAGCATCTTCTTCCTTGTCATCTGCATCATCTTCCTCAAAGAGATCCGAGAGCTCTTTCCTCATGAGATGGTACATGGTTTTCTCCTTCCAGGCATGAAAGACTTCACCATTAAACTTTGCTATCTGCTCCAGTTCAGTCATCTTAGAAGGTCTTACCACGAGAACACTCGGGCTCTATCCTTTTACAAAGAAATTGAGACTTACAAATGGATTTGATCAATAGGGCTTTAAACCATTACAAGTGCTGAGAATGAGCTTTTGAGCAGTTGAGGTAAAATCAGTGAATAGCTTATTCATGAGTGAGCTAAATACACAAGTTCCAAGAGACACTGATTGAGTATCAAGAGATACTATTGATGTTGAATCTCCTTGTTGAGCTAGATGTTGCTCAATGATATCCTCCCCTTATTGATTTGGAGTGCTATGGACTGAGCTAGAACTCAGATCAGAGTGGCAGCAACTTGAATTAGTTGGAGAAAGTGAGAGACTGAAGTGTAAGATGAGCTTAAACTACACAAGCTATGGCTGCCTTGTATTAGAGTTTCTATAGCAAACTATTGTTTTTTCTGTAGCAGCACATACACGCAATCAACTAACAAAAGATTTGATGGAGAGAAGGATTATATACTAGGCTTAAAAAACCCTATGGTTCTAAGTCGGATTGCAGTGTGTGCAAGTCGCACAGCTGTACGACAACCTGCCAAGATAGATTTGATGAATTTCCATAATACTGGAGATATAGCACACCAATGTCAACAACCAATTGAGGTACCACAGAGAAGCTCCAAGAGTAGGGGAAGAAGTTTGCAAAAGATATCTTAGTGAGATGTTGCCTATACTGAGAAATCCAAGGGCTCCAAGGTAAGTGGGTGCAGGTTGGCTATGGTGGCCAAGAAGAGATGTGTGAGAATGAAGTAGGAGATGAACTCATACACTTGTCCTGAGCTAGAGCTGAGCTATGAGAAGTTGGAGGAGCAGGGAGAAAAGCTAAACTGAGCTCACCATGGCTCTGATACCATGTTGAGAAACATGGATCTTGAATACAGTTTAGCTATGGAGTCTTGAACTCATAAGCAAGAGACATGAAGACTAATGACTAGACACAGACTTTCACTCAAGTGAATTAGGTTCCAAGATAGATTAGCTTGGACTCATAAACACAATCTTGAGTGGATAGGATTATAGACTCTAAGTACAAAGTACAATAGCATTGCATTGAAAAGTGAACCAAGCACATGTCTTTATAGCTTTCCAGCTTCTCCACTCTCCTCACTGTGATTATGGTATGCAAGTCTCCTCATCATGCAACATATATCATTTGACCTATTTTCCAAAAATTGATATCGTTGCTAAAGGTGGTTTTGACTTAGGATCAATAGCTGGAGTTAGCTGCTAAAAACTTAGGGAAATAGCAAGTGATGATAAGGCTCCTGACATTGTGCTGGTACTTATAGGCTGAGAGCTGCCAAACAAGTTTGAGAGTGTAGGAGAGGATGTTGTTGATGGGACTCTCCAATCCAATCACGAAAAGACCAAGCTGATGGCATACTTTTTCCTCTTGGAGGGGCGCAAGATGAAAAGATAGGGGGAGCATCATTGACTTCTGACAAATTGCAGGTCTACATTCTAATTGTTTCCTCAAACTACTATAGCTCCACCTTAGTAGAGTTAACTCCTTCATCAAACCTACTTGAACAACCATATGTGTCCCCTATGCTTGTGCCTATAACAACCCCTTTGTAATACACTGTAGAGCTTTGACCTACTTCATCAAGTCC
Source organism: Lygodium microphyllum (assembly GCF_053477565.2). Taxonomy (NCBI): domain Eukaryota; kingdom Viridiplantae; phylum Streptophyta; class Polypodiopsida; order Schizaeales; family Lygodiaceae; genus Lygodium; species Lygodium microphyllum. Next base: position 108,305,201 of record NC_141135.1, read on the forward strand.
CATTTCAGTCATTCATTGGCCATCTTCGTAGGCAAGATAGTGGTCCAAACTCTTGCACTAGTTTGGGAAAAGTGATCCACACACAAGGAAATCAACACAAAAGTGGATGTACAACCTACCCTTCATAAGCGACAACAATAAACATGCATTCCTCTTAATCCTTTATAGCATTGACTTGGCCAAGTGCTAACTTGAGATTTTGCTGAGAGTACCTTTCATGTGAGACAAGACTATAAGAAGCCTGGACTGGTGTAGATCCAGGTGCATTTGGGTCACTCTTATAGTTCTCGAAGTAAATTACTCGTGAACCTTAGTAGCAAGCTCGCTACTAATGGGGTGAGAGAGGCCAACATCAGCTCTTGTTCTTGCATTTACAACAACGGGACCTGATCTTGTAGGAGGACAGAAAGTGAAGAAATGTATTGAATTTCTTTTGGTGCAAATTCATTGTCTGACAAATAGGTCTCAGCTTTGAATAATCTACAGAAGCATGCTTTTCAAGAGGAATCAGATCTCTCACAGTAGCTTACTTATTTCCAATTGCTCCTGATTGAACAAAGTATGCTGGTAGCTTATGAGCTTGTATGTGCATTGAAGTCTTTAGGGATCTTTTATTCCAATTTGTGGAGGAATAGGCAGGTGCTAAACTGGAAGGTAGGCTCTGATTGGAGTTCATCTTGAGGGTATCCCTAACATCTAAGTTCTAAAGCCATGTTTGGGGGATTATTGCACGCGATATGAGATTTGATCTCTTCTCTCTCCGAGAGATTTACTACTTATGCTTGTTTTTTGGTTATGAAGCAACATCAGACAAAGATTTGATCTAATGTCCTACTCTATTGCAATTAGACTATAAAAAAGCATATGTAGCATTGATAAGAGAGCAATGAGTAGCAGAATCTACATTTATGGCACAAACTATGGTTGTGACAACTGGAGTTGTTGTTTTATTAGCAAATGAATCTTGCAAAATTGGGTTATTGTTTGCATAGTGTATTGGAGATACTGCACCCAAGTTGAATGCCTAGGATGAACCACTCCTGTTGGAGCACTTGAATGTTGAACTATGAGTATCATGTAGTACTTGAGGGATAAATTCATCAGGCTTTCATGCATCAAAGGCAAGAATAAGAAGTAAGAACACACATGCATTGAAGCGCATTGTTATGAGTATCTGAGAGGTTTATGAGGTGGTGATTAGTAGTGAGAACCTGCTAGATAAAGTTAGTCACGGCTCCTAGTTTCAGTTCCTTTTCTCACTCTTAGCCTCCCCAAATGAATGCATTGAATAATCCTCTATGGCAACAAGAAGATCTCCAAGTTGCGAGCCACAACCAACTAATTGAGCAACATAGTCAGTTCATGTTGAAGATGGACCAAGCAATCTCAACCATCTCAGTCACCAACATGCAAACCAAGGCAATCAATGACAAACTTGCAGCCCTTATGACTCAAGTTTCTCAAATGGTTGAAGTTAAAAGGGCGAATCAACATGATTATGAACATCAATATGGGCATTATCATAGACATTATGAGTACCAAGACCACTAGCATGGATTCAATGTGCAAAGGCAACTGCATGTGCCTACTTATGGTCAACATGCATATGATGATTGTGAATATTTTGAGTAGCATGCATCTAATGACTATGCACGTTCTTATGAACTACATTTTGATGACATACATGTTTTCGAGAGGCGTTCAAGTTCAACCAGGCGTTGCGTCCATGCCTCCTTCCCTTCCCACCGTTCTTGAAGTGCTATTCTCAGGCTAGGCACGAAGAACTCCACTAGTAGAATTACCTCAGTCCCATAGGCTAACCTAAAGGAAGTCTGGCCGACAGCCGTTTTATAAGCTGTACGGTAAGCCCACAAGGCTACCATCAACTTGTTATCCCAGTTGATGCGCGAAGTAGAGACCACTTTGTTCATGATATTTACAAGGATCTTATATGTGGATTCTGCATGTCCATTTGCCTAAGGGTAGTATGAAGAGGATTTTCGATGGATGATCATAAAGGTGGATAGAAGATGCGCTATTACTTCATTGATGAAGTGCGTGTCCTGGTCACTAACTAGTTCGATGGGGCAGCCAAACCATGAGATCACATGTTAGATGGATCTATTCTTGTGGCTACCCGTTGAAGTTGTATGCCAGGAGTACATGGAGCTTCAAATCCGCAGATTGAGAGTGGAGGCCACATGGGAGAGGTATGCAGCCATGGCTCCGTCACCTTCTCAAACAATGTACAGATTAGGCTGAAATAGTCTTATTATAGACTTTGGCTTCATACCACTCATAATCATGAGCATGGAGCCGAAGCCTCACATGTCCCACATGCAAGTATGGTTGTGATTACCATCAGAGCTTGGCAAACTCCAGAAATATATAGACATGCCAATCTTGTCTTTGAACATGAGATCATCATTAACTAAGGGAGAGACCTATTTTCTTTGACATGAATACTTTCACGTTTGCGATGATACCTTCTACTTGCCATCAAGAGAGAGCTCCAAGAAAGGCACAATGGATTCAATTAAGAACTTGGCAATTATTCTAGCATCATTTTTTTGTGTTGCTCTTGCTTCCGCCCATTTTGTTAGGTAGTCTGTGGCCACAATGATATATTTGGCCTGCGAGTACTGTGCCGCAAGACTAATGGGTCCTATGAAGTTGATTCCCCACTTTTCGAAGGGTTTTCATGCAATGATTGGGGTTAACTCCATTTGATCCTTATGAATCAAGACCTTTGTCCACTGACACGTCGCAATGCTTGACGAATCGTGCTTCATCGCAAAAAAGCATGGGCCACCACAGTTGAGATTGCAAAACCTTGCGGGCTATCATGTCTTCGCTAAAGTGTCCTCCAGCAATGCCGCTATGCGCCTCTGTGAGCACATCGTGCATCTCATGCTCGCATATGCATCTACGCAGGAACCCATCTTGCCCTAACCTATATAGTTAGCCTACTATCAAGTGATAGGGTTGGATTTTGAGGATAAGTTGCCTAAGTCAGGCCTTTTCTATTGGTCGCTCAGGCAGTCCATGCTCCAGTACGTGGACAATGTCATCTGCCCACTATGGTGTTAGATCAGTCTTGAATAAATCTCTTTCACTAGAAAAGTTGAATAGATGGGCGTCTGGCAATTCATCGACAATGCCTTGTCCAACGGCCTCTCCCATGGGAATGTGTGATAGGTGGTCAGCCATGTAGTGATGTTTTCCCTTCCGTACAACCATGGAGAAGTCGAATTCTAAAAGCAAAAGGAGCCATGCAACCTTTGTTCACTAGATACAGCAAGGCTCGATGGTCCACGAAGAAAGTAAAAGGCGTAGCCAAAAGATAATGCCGAAACTTCTTTACAAGCCTTCTCTCTCAATCATCAAGTAGTTCATTTCGGTCTCAGTGAGTTGTCTGCTAGCAAAGCTCACTGGATAGTTGAGGTTGTATTTTCCAGGTTGGCACAGTACTGCCCCCACAGCGAATTTCGAAGCATCAATATGTATGTGGAAGGTAATGGTCCAATCTGGGGCTCGTAGGATTGGTGTAGTAGTCAGAGCCTTTTTCAATTCCTCGTACGCTCATTGACATGCTTCAATCCATTCAAAAAATATCAACAACTTGTACAAAGGTCCAGCAATCAATGCATAGTTCAACACAAACTGTCGATAGTATCCCATATGGCCTAAGAAGCATTGAACTCCTTTATAGTTGATTGGGGGCAGAAGATCAACAATAATCCTAAGTTTTGAGAAGTCAATGGCAATGTTGTTCTTTGACACCACGTGCCCTAGGATGCATCCATGTTTCACCTAGAACTGGCACTTTAAGGGGTTCAGGGAGAGACGATATAGGTGACACCACTCAAAGACTACTCTTGAAGTTTGCCTAAGTGTTCTCGCCAGGTCGAGTGAACACACAAGTCATCCACGAAGACCTCCAATTCCTTGCGAAGCATGTCTTTAAATATGGTGCACATGAGGCGTTGAAAGGTGATTTGGGCATTAGTCAACCCGAAGGGCATGACCATGTAAGCAAAGATGCCCCACTCGATGGCGAAGGCAGTCTTATGCCTGTTGGCAAGATGCACTTGCACTTGATTGTATCCAGAGAAGCCATCCAAGAAGCTGTAGGCCTCTTTGCCTGCCACTCTTTCGAAAATGTGCTCGGTGTATGGCAATGGGTAGTTGTCTCTCTTAGTGGCAGCGTTCACCTTCTTGTAATTGACACACACTCTAATCTTTCCATTCTTCTTCATCACTATGACTATGGGCGACACCCAGTCCGTGTGCTTGATTTCGTAAATGAATCCTACTTTCATCTGCTTGTCAATCTCCTCTTTGACTACATGAGTGTGTTATGGATTCATTGGCTATGGTCGATGCTTGATCGGTGTTGCATCTGGCATCATGGGTATGTTATGAGTCACTACACTCGGATCCACCCCCTTAAGCTCCTCCAGGGACCAAGCGAACACATCTATATACTCTCGCAAGGAGCAACAAGTCTTGTCTCCTCTTCCTCAGTCAAGTCATCGACAATTAAGATTGGTCAGGGTGTCTCCCCTTCCTGTGCTAGGTTCACCTCCTTGACCTTGGCTGGTCCCTCGATGGGGGTTCACTCGTTTGCCCTTGGCGTTTGGCACCCAACAGGATTACTACACTGTCACCCTTCTTGAACTTTGTAAATCTCCTCGGTAGATCCTGTGGCTTCCCTTGCTCTTCCTTTGTACATCCCTAGGCTGTTTTGCCCTATCTTCCTTCAATCGTCTGCGCCTCAGGTGGACAGGTAGGCCCCCCTTGGTGCATCTCATCTTGGATGGTCTAGGTATCTCCAGGTCACTATCTGAGCTCACTTTCGACTCAGAATTAAACTCACAGTTTTTGCTAGAAGAGGTGGTTTCTCCTGGTGGTCGCAACTCAGAGGGTGACTCTATTCTAAGCACTGGTGTGGTTGGGTTAGGCCTACTTGTTCGAAATCTATGGCTCTTGTGTGTTCCAACCACGCACGGTCACAATCCATGAGCATAACCCCTCATTTCATCCTAAAGACACCCTTTTTCTGTGGCCTGGAGTCCACTCGTATCTGTTCTATTTCTCGTCCCTCGGTGTCGTATTCCACTGTGTCTATCTCACCCTTACTTTCATCACTAAAAGAATGACTGTCTTTGTACTCATGCTTAGAATCTTCTTCATTCAACTGCTCATCGTCTGCTATGTTTTGGCACATCTCTTGTCTCTGGTCAGAGACTAGGGCCCAATTGTACATGAGGTTTAAGTCATGCACCCTAGTCCATTGCCACCTTGGTTTGTCTAGCAAATCTTGGAGTGGCTTGAAGTTTGCTGCCGGATTGCCAGCTAGCATGCCGCCAATCAAATACTCTAGAATCTCTTGGAGTTCCTTCTTGTTAATTGGCACTTGGAATGTGACAAGCTTAGGTCTCCCACAAAGGGTTCCTGCCATCATGCAGATCGGTGTGGAGGGTGTGTCTTTTGTCCTACCAACTATCTTGATGGCTTGCTCGTATGCCTCATAATCTGAGAATGGCATGTCGATCATAGCAAGGACATGCATCTAGTCTCGCTCATCCTCCGAGCATGGGATATACTTTGTCAAGGGCCCATAGGACTTCTTGACCTGAGCGTTACCCTTAAGCATCGCGGAGATGGCATCCAAGTCGACTAGTGAGGTTTTCCACGAGTCCATCTCTACCCTCACAGCTTCCATTCTATTGCCCATGAAGATTAAGCCGTTACCCCAATCTTCGATGATCGTGGCATTGCACATCCAGGGTCGGCCTAATTAGATATCGTAGTCCACTCCCTTCATGACTATAAAGTCGACTGAGAATTGAACACCTGCAATCTTCACCGGCCAGTTTTTAAGTACCCCAAATGGTTTCACTTTCATACCATTTGCTAGTGTGACATTGAACCTGGCAGTCTCCACAGGCAGGTTTCCCCACGTCTGAAGCACTGTGTGGCTCAGTACACTAACCCCCGCTCATGTCTCTACAATCCCCTTTCTAGTTGTGTCACCCAAGGCTAAGACAGGTAAGACCACATGCATCTTGGTGCCTTCCCAGAAAGCATTAACGTGCAAGGACTTAGGCATAGAGTGCAGCGTCATGCTCGGTATTTGTGTCTCTGTGTCACGGTCGTGCAGGTCTACGGCAGCTTACTCTCGTGATCCTTCAACCCACTGCTTCAGATCTTGCCATAGGGTTGAATGCTACCTAAGCAGGTCTCCCAGGCTCAGTGGCACAGGGGTGGTCACCAGCGTGCTAAGGAGGTCATTGGCTGCTTGTCTTTCTCCTATTCTGGATTGTCCTGGCCAATGGCCATGACTGATTTGCTGGCCTGTAGCATCGAGGCTTTGCCTAAGCACCGCTTGAGGTGCAGTTGCATCTCTTACTTTTGATCGAGGGGGTGAGACTGGCGTGCTTATGCTAGAGAGATCTTTGATCTCGTCCTCTAGGATGGGCTCAGCATCTTTTAGGTGCTCTTGGGCCTCTCTTACCCATTCCTTCACTTTCTCAATAGCCTCTAGTTGGCACTTCGAATGCGGGTACTCCCCTACCCTAGCACTTCCCTTTTCGGCCATCTTAAGCTGAGGTTTCTGCCTCCACGGCATCAGTGACCTTCTTTCCCCCGCAGGGCAGAGTAGTGGCAGTCTCGGTTTTTAGCGTGACCTTAGCTTCGGGTTTCTTCTTTCTCCATCTACGGCTCTTCTTCTCAATCGAGGTTGCTCAGGCCTGGTAACGATATGCCGGTCTGCTTCGTCTATGCTCAGGTCATGACATGCAATGGGATAAGTGTGGCCTCCCCATCGAGATTTTCGAAGCCAAACAGCCCCAATGGGACAAATGGCACGTTGGCTGAACTTGAGGATGGTTTTCGCTTAGGACAGTCAATGAAGAGGTGAGTGATTCCACACTCTGTGCACCTTAGGTCTTCCTTGTCTCTATTTGGTTGCTTCCTTTCATGACAATGAGATGAGACGTGCCCTAGATAACCACAAGTCCAACATATGATTGGATCCTGCATCATCTGCCCTCCTAGGCCTCTACCTCGGCCTCTTCCTAACACCATCACTAGTATTGGTCGATAGTCCATAAGGACTTCGTTGCCTTCGTCGTCGTGCAAGACGTATGGGTATAGGTAAGTCTCTTCCTCATTTGGCTCCTCCACGTAGTGGACTGGTGCATCAGTTGGTGGATGAGTCACGTAGGGACCAAGCAGTCTTGGTATACCTATAGGGTTTATGTCCATTCTAGGAACAGTCAGTTTAACATCGTTAGGCACAGGAAGGGCCAATGGGGCCCCCCTTATGAAGAATTGTTGGAGTCTGCTCGCTAGATATGGCTAGCCGTAGGGTTGTGAGTACGAGAGTCTTCTTGGTAATTTGCAATGCGCAACGTCGTGACCAAATCTACCGCAATTAGTGCAAGGTCATGACCTAGGGTCTTGACACTTGGCCGGCAAGTGGTTTCTGCCACAGTACACGCATTGGATGTGTGGGCACGTTGGTCGTCTCAACATATCCTGTAGTTTGGCTATCTCCATTTTTACCTCAATCAAGTCTTGGTTTGTCTCAGAGGCTTTTCCTTTGTCTTGGGTTGTTGGACTTGATCATTCATTAGAGGCTGGCGCTCTCTCTGAACTTTGTGAGTTGGTCTCTTCTGAATTTGAGCTCCTAGAGCTCTGCTCTTTCAGCTGGTCATCCACTCGAATGGCCTCTTCAAACACCCTAACTAATGAGTCTCGCTACAAGCTCGAGTTACCTGCCAAGGCCTTATACAACTCCTCACTCCGTATTCCACTGATAAATACGGTGGACATTGCTCTCTCGGTAGGTCATTCGCCCACGGGGATTCTCTTGAAGAGGCTCCTCATGTGGTTGACATAGTCACAAATGTCATCTTTCTCTTTATGCTTGACATTCATCAGTCTCACTAGCAGATTGTCAAAGTATCCGGGCTCGGAGAATCTCTTGATGAAGAGGTTTTTGAGGCCGTTAAAGTCCGCTCATTCTCCGGCATCTAGACTCATGTACCAAGTCCTATCCTTGTCACCTAAGCAAAGCCTGAATGCTTGAGAGCGTTGAGTCAAGTCGGTGAGGCCATTGGCCTTGCAGACTTGCTCAAATTGCTCTACAAAGCTGTGTGGGTCGTCATGGGGTTGGTACTTGTCGAGTTGCTTTGCAACAATTGGGATTCTAAATTGGCCCTTAGAGCCTTGGTTTGTTCCTAATCATGTTAGTAATAATGTCGCTAGTGTTGCAGCACTCTGCTCCGTTGCTATGTTGTCGAGAAATCACTTCATAAGAAGCTCACTCAATATCAATTCTCCTTCCAGGGCTCTCTCGTGATCGGTCTGATTTCCACCTGCCAGGTTCAGCACACGCTGTACCTCGCATAATTATGCGGTCTGCCTTAAGCTCCTAACACGCTGGTCTTGGTTGTATTTCACTATGCCTTGCACTGCCTTGTGGGCTAACTTCCGTTCCTCTTCCAAGTCTGTTATGATGGCTTCTGTCGTTTTACCACGATGCTCATACCGAGCATGCGCATTATAGTTGCTGAATCGCCTCTGGGAAAACTCCTAAGTCGAGTTCCTCATTTGGCCTGCAGTCTGAGCTTTCCTCTGACATGATCGCGTTCTCGTGATCCACCAAGCTGTCGATTAGGTTGAACAAGTTGGTCAAATCTACTTCTCTAGTGCCGCTTACTTGGTCCTACTCTATGCTTTGGTTGTCCGTCTATGTCTTGAGATCTTCTCCCTACTGGTGGGTTCCTTGAGGTGTTTATCTAAGTGATTTCCTTGACTTATTGCATCCAATCCTCAATTTACCTCTACTCAATATGTGTGTGTTCTTTCCGTGCACTTGTGCTCAATCAGGCTTTCAACTGTCCTTAAGTGTACTTCAAGTGCAAAAATTCAGGGTGAGTCCGAAAAAAAAGTGCCTAAGCGGCTTACGTACTCTCTCGCTTTGTTTTAGGCCTAATAGGCTTGTTGAGCCGCGTCTGGCCATCTTTTCTATTTTTGGGTTATTCAGGATCTTTGGCTCAGCTGACTGTCACTAGGACTCTTAGTCTAGCAATAGCCTACTCGAGCTGCTAGGTGATCGTGTCCTCCGAATTTTCCTATTCCCTGCGCCAGAATCGAGTTCACACCTTGAGGGTACTCACGAAGGTCTACGCGATCGGAGAATTTGGAAAAATCCTGACTTGGCCCAACTCGTCCAAGTTGTAGGGGCCGAGTGTGTCACTTGGATGGGCCAAGGACTGAATGGAATTGTAGGCTGAGTGGATTCACTCGGACGGGCGAATGATAACTAGTCCGAATGGGTCGAGTGGGCTGAGTGGTTGAGTGGGGCCGAGGGCCGAATGGTGAATTCGGCCGGTCTGAGTGGGCTAAGTGGGCCGAGGGTCGAATGGTGAATTCGGGCGAGTGTCGACTTGTCTGGGCCGAGGGCCGAATTTTAAAGTTGGTCTGAATGCTTCACTCGGATGGGCCGAGTGAAAGGCGTCCGAATTGAGTTAGTCAAGGGCCGAATGGTCAAGTGGGCTGAATGGTCAAGTGGGCCAAGTGGTCGAGTGGTCCGAATGGTCAAGTGGGCCGAATGGTCAAGTGGGCCAAATGGTCAAGTGGTCCGAGAGCAACTCGTCCCAGAATCGCCAAGCCGTGCACAACGAGACCGCGTCGAGAATGATTTCATCGAATCTAACGATCCACACAACCACCGAGCATGCTACCTTCTAGATCACAACAAATACATAGTAGGGAGGTCCTGACATACCTGAATCGCACGAAGAACTCCTCAATGGCAAGATCGAATCGAATCTATGTTGGAAACACACTCTCGCTCTCTCCCACTCTCTCTCAATGTCAGGGCATGAAATAAGCTCTTCCTTGTCCCCTTGGCTCTTAGATCCCTTCCCGGGTAAGGTTTTGATGTCCCCAATCACTCACTTGCCGACATTAACATCCCAAGCATTCTTTCTTCCATTTTTGCATGACTTGTACCCTGTTTTACAGTAGCAAACCCTACGCTTCTCCTATCCTATTTCCTAATCCTAACCTACTCTAAATGCAACAACGGTCGAAGACAAAAAACTGAAATGATTTCTCCATCTTTTCCAATCATCAAACCAGCACAATAACCCAAAGTACTTACTTGTTTTGAAGATCAAAAACCCAAACTTCCTACCTATCTCAAGCTCCGGTTCGGGGATGAATCCCTTACTTTGATGCTTGATATGAGGCGCGTGAGGGCTCAAGCTTGAATCTGTTCATCCTGGCAATGGAACCAAAATGTGGGAGCCTTTGCTCAACCGCCAAGACCCACGGACCGCTTATTGCTTCAATCATTCCAAGGAGCTCTCATGGCTATCTCTCACCTAGCCAATGCACCGTCGATCCTCTCAGAGTGTAGTGAGCTTACCTTAATGCCGAAATGAGTTGCTTCCTCCCTCACACAAGTCGGTAGCTCAACTATCCTAGATGCTAGCTCAAGCATCCTCAAGCCTCCTCCATCTCCAAGCTCCATTCACCATAGCCATGTGCGAGGCAAGAGAAGGGAAGGGAAGAGAGAAGAAGAGAAAAGAGGAGATGGTGAAGAGCTTCACCCTCTTGATCCCTCACTCCCACACACTCACTCACTCCCTCACACTCTCACACTCGCTCCCTCAAGAGCACACACACAAGCAAGAAGAAGAGAACAAGATAAGAAGAGAGGACTCTTGTTAGCCACACACCAAAGAATGAGCTTTCATTCACTTTTTGAACTTTATATAAACAAACCCTAAAACCCCCATGGGCGCCCATCCCTTGTTACATGACCGGCCATTGTGGCAAGGTCCCTTTTTCTAATTCCCTCTTCTTGCTTCATGCCCTAAGCTTATACCTGTCTATTGTCAAGATTGTGGGAGAGAAGGAAGGAGTCTCGCTTGAAGCTTTCTTGCTTGCACAATGGGGGAAGACACACAAGGGTGGAGGCTGAAAACAGTTTTCCTCTTCTTAGTTGTGTAAGCCAAAAGAACTCTCATACAAAGAAATAGAAGAACCCTATATATGGGTTTCAAACCAAACTCAACTAACTAAGGTGGCATACTAACTGAGCCACGAACTAGAGTAGATAAGGATAGCTGTCATGTAGCTATTATTCATGGGCGGTGTACCAACCGCGTCTGCAACTGACAAGTCGGTGACATAAATACACAACGGTCACCCTGGCATATCACGAGTGGAGCTCGATATCTCAACACTCCCCCTCGAGCTCAATCCCAATTCCTGCACACCAAGCAGGTCTCTGAACTTGCGCAGCTTCTCTGCGCCCAATGCCTTCGTAAATATGTCAGCTACCTGATCCTCGGTGCTGACATAAACTAGATCAATAAGACCTAGTAAAACCCTCTCTCGCACATAGTGATAATGCACCTCAATGTGCTTTGTTCTAGCATGATAGACTGGGTTATTTGCCAAGTGTATACTACTCATGTTGTCACAATAAATGACAACTGGCCCATCTGCAGACTGATGCATATCATAAAGTAGCTTATGCAACCAAGCTACCTCACATGCAGCCATTGCTGCACCCCTGTACTCAGCCTCTGTGCTCGACAAGGCAACTGTAGGCTGTTTCTTGCTGCTCCAAGTGACTGCAGCACTCCCAAAAGAGAACACATATCCATTGGTAGATCGTCTATCAGAAATACTACCAGCCCAATCAGCATCAGTGTATCCATGCAACTGTATCTGAACCCCAGTCTCATAAAATAGTCCATACTGCAATGTGGACTTCACATACCTGAGTATGCGTCTAGCCGCATCCAAATGTGGTTTCCTTGGAGCGTGCATAAACTGACTTACCAATCCAACAGCATAGCTCAAATCTGGCCTGGTAATAGTCATATAAATCAAACTTCCTACTATGCGTCTGTACATAGTAGGGTCTTCTAGAAGCTCACCTGCATCTGTGCTCAGCTTCACATTCTGCTCCAAAGGAACTGAAATAGGCTTACAGCCTGTCATCCCATATTTGGACAGCATGTCCAATCCATACTGCCTCTACAAGAGCTGTATCCCACTTGGTGATCTAATCACCTCAATGCCCAAGAAATAACGCAGCTCTCCCAAATCCTTCATCTCAAACTTCTGCTTCAATAGCATTTTCACATGAAGGATATCTTCATCACGGTCACCTGTCATAATCAAATCATCAATATAAATGACAAGTAGCATAATACCTTTCTCTGTTTTTCTCACATAAAGTGAGAAATCTGCCTTGGAAATCTGAAAGCCAATAGTGACAAGATACTGTCCTATATTGTCAGACCATGCTCTAGGTGCTTGCTTCAAGCCATACAAGGCTTTCTTCAACCTGCAAACAAACTCAGGATGAACAGCATGCACATAACCTGGTGGCTGCTCCATATATACCTCTTCTTGCAAATCACCATGCAAGAAGGCATTCTTTACATCCATCTGATGTAAAGACCATCCCTTTGATGCAGCCATAGCAATGACTGCTCTTACGGTTGCCATCCTTGCAACCGGACTGAATGTTTCTTCATAGTCAATGCCATATGTTTGTGCATACCCCTTGACTACTAATCTTGCCTTGTATCTGTTCACAGAACCATCTGCATTGTGCTTCACCTTATAAACCCACTTACAGCCAATTGCATTTTTACCTTTAGGCAAAGGTACCAATTCCCATGTAGCATTTGCTTCCAAGGCATCCATTTCTTCATCCATGGCTTTCTCCCATTTTTCTTTTCCCATGGCTTGCTCAAAAGATGTGGGTTCTGGTTCCTGTATCACTTTGACCATATATGCATAGTGAATGGCTGTAAATCCATCATATTTCAGCCTATCCACAGGATACCTAGCTCTCATAGACCTGCGCAAAGTAGGTTCACTCCCAGGTGCTCTCAAAACATCCCTGGTCTTCCTTACTCCAGGTGTAACAATAGAAGGAATACCCAACTCATCATCAATGCTCTGTTCTGAGCCACTGGATTCACCATCCACATAAGAGTGACCTGCATTCACATCAAACATGGGCTGATCAACCTTCTCTTTTCCTTTTCGTGATACCTGCATACCACTATCTGCATTGCTTTGAGAAGATTCTCCTGATCTCAATCTGCCTATCCATGGCAAAGAATGTGAACCACTACTAGAGGACGCTCCATGTCCACTAATATTTTGTGATTGCTGCTGTGAATTTTGCGCAGCATTACCATTTTGTGCATCTACATCATCAATCACATTTACTGGTTTATACCAGCTACTCATCTCATCAAAAACAACATCTCTGCTCACTGTAAACTTACGAGTAGAAGGGTTATAGCATCTATACCCTTTTTGCTGCAGAGAGTAACCAATAAAGATGCACTTCTCAGCTTTTGGATCCAACTTGGATCTCAACTCATCTGGCACATGTACATAGGCAATGCAACCAAAAATTTTCAAATGAGAAATATCTGGTTTCCTACCAGTATACCTCTCCTCTGGAGTCATTCCATGTATTGCTGCAGTGGGAGTCCTGTTCATTATGTAGATTGCTATAGCAACTGCTTCAGCCCAATAAAAATCTGGCAAGTCTTTTTCATTGAGCATGGCACGAGATACCTCTCCAATATGCCTGTTTTTCCTTTCTGCAATTCCATTTTGTTGTGGGGTATAACTGCATGAATATTGCTGCTTTATACCATGCTCCTGCAAGAACTTTGCAAACTCATTTGAGAGGTACTCTCCCCCTCCATCTGACCTTAGGCATTTTATTTGCAGACCTGTTTCTTTTTCAGCCATAGCTTTAAGGGTTTTGAAATGCCCAAAAACTTCACTTTTCTTTTTCATAAAATACACCCAAACTTTTCTGCTATAGTCATCAATAAAAGTGACAAAATAATGACAGCCTCCAAGAGATGCAGCTTTAGTAGTCCACACATCAGAGTGGATTAATTCCAATGGCTTCTCACTCTCTTGAACATGTCTAGGAAATGGTTTCCTTGCCTGTTTTCCAAACTGACAGGCTTCACATACCTTATGCATTTCTGCAACCTTGAATTTCGGTAAACCTGCAACAATATTTTGGGCCTGCATTGATTTAAGTCGCTGTACATTAACATGACCAATGCGTTTATGCCAGATATCAATATCTGCAACTACACCGGTCCCATGTGCAAACATTGCTGCACTCAATTCAGACATGTCTGCATCTAATGTAAACATTCTGCCCTTCTTCTTTCCTTTTGCTATCAAGCGACCTTTATTTTTCATATCCTCAACAAAGCATCCATGAGGATTAAATCTGACCTGCAAGCCCTGCTCAACCATTTGACCAACAGAAACCAGATTCTTGGTGATATTCGGGACATGAAATACATCGGACAGGTATTTCTTTTTCCCATCCTGCATAGACAAATGAATTTTTCCAATCTGCACAATAGGATGTGCAGTATCATCACCAGTCTCCACAAATCTTGGTTTTTCCATTTTCCTTGCATCCTCCATCCATTCTACATGACCTGTCATATGGTTTGATGCACCTGAGTCAACATACCATACATCGTTGCTTTCTTCTGCACTTGTCACAGAATTGTTCATGTGCTGCACCATAAACAGATGCTCATTTCTATCATCACCCTGTCTACTAGAGGATGCATAATTTCCTTGTTGCAGTTTTCCATTCATGATGTCATTCTGCTTTTTATAGCAGTCTTTAGCCATATGACCCATTTTACCACAATAGTAGCATTCAACATTACTGTTTGCATTTTGGCCTCTTTGCCATCCACCACGACCTCTTTGGCTCCCCCTGCCTCTAGAGTTACCACGTCCTCCTCCATAGGACTGGTTTTCTTGAGTTTGCTGCATATTCTGATTTCTACCACGGCCTCCATATCGGCCTCCTCTACCTCTGCCTCTACCTCTTCCAGCATTTGAGTAGAAGACAGCTTCTTTTGAAGTTCCTCCTGAAGAAGATGTACCACCATTTCTTTGCTCCTCAGAAATTAGAAGAGCAATCAGCTCCTCAAAATCAGGAAATCTTTTACGAACTGAAATGGATGTCCGAAACTGTGCATAATCCTTTCCTAGACCATTCAAGGTCACAGAAACTAAATCATCATCTTCCACTGGTGACCCAATGGAAGCAAGTGCATCTGCAATCTTCTTCACCTTCATGTGGTAGTCATTGATGCTCATATTTTCTCTTTGCACATTGTGCAACTCTTGCTTGAGCTGCATTTTCCTGGCTTGTGTATTTGTGCTATACATCTTTGACAGAGTATCCCATGCCTCCTTTGGCGTACTTGCATCCTGAATATGCACAATCAGAGTCTGAAATGCTGATAGATAGCCAGTACATAACTTTCCTGGCTCTCTCATGACATGCTTTGAATGCCTGCATTTGCTGTTGATTGGGAACATCAGGAAGAACTGGTTCTTCTTCATTTCCTGCAACAAATTCCCAATATCCTTTTCCCATAAGGAAATTCGTCATTCTAAACTTCCATACTTGGAAGTTGTTCTTGTCAAGCTTTTCAGTGACAATCTGTGAAAGAGAATTAGACGCCATTACAGAACACTGCAAAAAATTCTGTCACTGTAAAGAACACAGCTTCAGCCTCACAAGGGCAAATCTGCAAAACTGATGAAAGTGGTATTTGACCACACAGTCACTTCCTAGTGACGATTTTGCATCAACAGGCAACAAGGATGATTCTGTAACTCCTAATGTCTCTGCGCACAAGCATACGATGCAATTTCCACAGTAATTTTTCACCGACCTGTAGAACAGTGGTCGCACAGCACAAAACAATACCTTTTCTTGAGTGCGTGCAGAAAACTTCCGCCTCCAAGACAAGCCCCGAAATGGCATCAAATCAAAAAAACAGAGCAACCAAGGGCTAAAGCCCTCTCCCGCAGCATATACTGCCCTCTTGCTTCACCGCGAAGGGCATCTCAACCTGAGACAATGCACTCTTGCAATTTCCGGCTGTGCTACCTGCAGAGATCTGCTCCCAAAACAGAAAATGAAAGCAACACTGCTCCTCTTACCAGAATACCGCGAGCTTGGCTTGCTTTCTTGAGCTCCTTACCACGAACAAGGCTCTGATACCATGTCAAGATTGTGGGAGAGAAGGAAGGAGTCTCGCTTGAAGCTTTCTTGCTTGCACAATGGGGGAAGACACACAAGGGTGGAGGCTGAAAACAGTTTTCCTCTTCTTAGTTGTGTAAGCCAAAAGAACTCTCATACAAAGAAATAGAAGAACCCTATATATGGGTTTCAAACCAAACTCAACTAACTAAGGTGGCATACTAACTGAGCCACGAACTAGAGTAGATAAGGATAGCTGTCATGTAGCTATTATTCATGGGCGGTGTACCAACCGCGTCTGCAACTGACAAGTCGGTGACATAAATACACAACGGTCACCCTGGCATATCACGAGTGGAGCTCGATATCTCAACATCTATCTTTTACAAGTGGCACAGGAGGGAGACTGACGCTCTTTTACAAGAGTTTTTAGAGTTTTTGAGGCACCTTTCCTTTAAAATTGCTCTTTTCGCCTCAGTTTAGTTTTAGAGACGCCTTTCCTTTATAATTGCTCTTTTCGCCTCAGTTTAGTTTTAGAGGCGCCTTTCCTTTAAAATTGCTCTTTTACAAGTGGCACAGGAGGGAGCCTGACGCTTTTTTACAAGAGTTTTTAGAGTTTTTGAGGCGCCTTTCCTTTAAAATTGCTCTTTTCGCCTCAATTTAGTTTTAGAAGCCACATCTACGCCTTGGTCTTTTTTCGTTCTTTTTGCGCTTTTTCCTTTATTTTTCTTCCATTCCGATTTGAGGTTAACACCATGAGTCTAAACAGGGGATTGTAAAAGAAAAAAATGTCCAATTTGAAGAGACAAATAGGATATGGCATTAAAGTGTAATTTTGATGAAGCAAGGATGCGTTCATATAGAAAGATGAGAAAAAATAGGAAAATGACCAAATGTTGAAGAGAAGACCCCAAGTACAGTATGGAACAAGACGGGTGGATGGGGAAGGGACCCCAACAAGATATAGAAGAGACATTGTATCAATGAACGATTAGATAATGGTGTTTTCATGAGTATATATAGAAGAGACATGCAAGGATGCATCCCCACACTTAAAGCTTTTTAGACATGTCTTGGTAATCGATAGGGGCCTAATTCTTCACAATAGACCGACGAACCCTTGCATTCTCACACTTAAGACATGACATCCACATATGAATGAGAGAGGTAGGGCTAGAAACACTTGGCCCATTTAACAAATGGTTGAGGTAGATAGTCGTTGACATGCACTTGGTGTCACAGTCATCTGGAGAAGGTACCACAGCTCACCACAGCATGCTTCTATTGTGATAGGGACCATGCGACAGCACCGAGAGGGTAACATTGTCAATGAATTCCATCGGTTCCAAGGGGGACAAAGAATATAGCACTCAGGTCAACAGTAACTCATGTAGGAATGAGAGATCGGGTGCTTGCCCCATAGCTTACGTCACTTGAAAAGGAATCAAGGGAGCCCTTATCTCACATCCGATTTAGAAATCAACAAGAGGGATGGCTCAGAGGGAATATGCCAATGTGCGCAATTGATGGTGCATCAGTGCATCCCAACCCATTTGGCATAAGTGCGAGTAGGAAAGACAAGGAGCCTTGTAGTGTAGTGCATAGAACAAAGTGATGTGTCTTGATGTGGTGACAGAGGTCCATTCCATGTGTGTAGAGGGAAACAGGAATGTACATGATCACTAGATGTCGTAACGTCCCTCCTTCTCTATCCTCTTCTTGGCATTCTCTCTCTCCTTTCTTTCTCTCTCTTCTCCTAGTCTTTCTCTCTTCTCTTCTTCTTCTCATTCTCTCTCTTTTGCTCGTTCTCTCTCTCCTCTCAACTTCATTATAGTGGGTATCAGAGCCTCAATCTTTGGCCCTTCTTCTATCTCTTTCCTCATATCTAGTAATATTTTATCAAAAAAATCCCTAGGTCAAACAGGTATATCAAGGACACGAGTTGTAAGGAGCACTAATGGAGTACTACAGGGTGCTTGCAACCTTTCTTGGAGATCCCATAGGAGCCATGGCCAAGTTGAAGGTGCTCAGTCAAATTTAGCAACTCACTTTCAATTCCCAAGCCATTTTTGAAGTTACTTGACTAAGAGAGGGGGTAAGAGTGCTCAGTAGAGGCTAAAGACATAGCTACTTTTGAAAGAATAGTATTTATTTCTTCCCTTCAAGCTTTTCTCTAGAGGTTCCATGGAAGCGCTTAGTAAACAACCCTTCTCTACTCCCAAATTTTGGCTTCCCTTACTAAATGGTTGGTTCCATGACTTCCCCCTCATCATATGAAGCAAGAGGAGCACCCTTTTCCCTTCCATGTAGCCCACGAAGAGTCTCTCAAGGCCTGCACAGTTCATGCTAGTCACAATAGTATGTTTTCAAACCTTTTGATGCTTGGGCAGTGCTTATTAAGCCCCACATATCTTCCTTACTAATCAATGAAGTATCTAGGGTTGTTGCTTGACAAAGGGAAAGTATATTCCCTCCTATTTCTTAGTACTAACAGTTGTGGTGCTTTCTTGAACTTGAGGTTTGGATGCTATAACTGTTGAGATATCGAGCTCCACTCGTGATATGCCAGGGTGACCGTTGTGCATTTATGTCACCGACGTGTTAGTTGCAGATGCGGTTGGTATACCGCCCATGAATAATAGCTACATGATAGCTATCCTTATCTACTCTAGTTCGTGGCTTGGTTAGTATGCCACCTTAGTTAGTTGAGTTTGGTTTGAGACCCATATATAGGGTTCTTCTATTTCTTTGTATGAGAGTTTTTTTGGCTTACACAACTAAGAAGAGGAAAACTGTTTTCAGCCTCCATCTCTGTGTGTATTCCCCCATTGTGCAAGCAAGAAAGCTACAAGTGAGACTCCTTCCTTCTCTCCCACAATCTTGACATGGTATCAGAGCCTTGTTCGTGGTAAGGATCTCAAGAAAGCAAGCCAAGCTCGCGGTGTTCTGGTAAGAGGAGCAGTGTTGCTTTCATTTTCTGTTTTGGGAGCAGATCTCTGCAGGTAGCACGGCCGGAAAGTACAGGAGTGCATTGTCTCAGGTTGAGATGCCCTTCGCGGTGAAGCAAGAGGGCAGTATATGCTGCAGGCGAGGGCTTTAGCCCTCGGCGACCTTGTTTTTTTTATTTGAGGCCATTTCGGGGCCTATTTTGGAGGCAGAAGTTTTCTGCACGCACTCAGAAAAAAGCCCAGTTTTATACTGTGCAGCCACTGTTCTACAGGTCGGTGAAAAGTTACTGTAGAAATTGCATCGTATGCTTATGTGCAGAGACATTGGGAGTTATAGAATCATCCTTGGTTCCTGTTTATGCAAAATCGTCACTAGGAAGTGACTGTGTGGTCAAATACCACTTTCGCCAGTTTTGCATATTTGCCCTTGTGAGGCTGAAGCTGTGTTCTTTGCAGTGACAGAACTTTTTGCAGTATTCTGTAATGGCGTCTGATTCTCTCTCACAGATTGTCACTGAAAAGCTTGACAAGAACAACTTCCAAGCATGGAAGTTTAGAATGACGAATTTCCTTATGGGAAAAGGATATTGGGAGTTTGTTGCAGGAAATGAAGAAGAACCAGTTCTTCCTGATGTTCCCAATCAACAGCAGATGCAGGCATTCAAAGCATGGCATGAGAGAGCCAGGAAAGTTATGTACTGGCTGTCTATCAGTATTTCAGACTCTATGATTGTGCATATTCAGGATGCAAGTACGCCAAAGGAGGCATGGGATACTTTGTCAAAAATGTATAGCACAAATACGCAAGCCAGGAAAATGCAGCTCAAGCAAGAGTTGCATAATGTGCAAAGAGAAAATATGAGCATCAATGACTACCACATGAAGGTGAAGAAGATTGCAGATGCACTTGCTTCCATTGGGTCGCCAGTGGAAGATGATGATTTAGTTTCCGTGACCTTGAATGGTCTAGGAAAGGATTATGCATAGTTTCGAACATCCATTTCCGTTCGTGAAAGATTTCCTGACTTTGAGGAGTTGATTGCTCTTCTAATTTCTGAGGAGCAGAGAAATGGTGGTGCATCTTCTTCAGGAGGAACTTCAAAAGAAGCTGTCTTCTACTCAAATGCTGGAAGAGGTAGAGGCAGAGGTAGAGGAGGCCGATTTGGAGGCCGTGGTAGAAATCAGAATATGCAGCAAACTCAAGAAAATCAGTCCTATGGAGGAGGACGTGGTAACTCTAGAGGCAGGGGGAGCCAAAGAGGTCGTGGTGGATGGCAAAGAGGCCAAAATGCAAACAGTAATGTTGAATGCTACTACTGTGGTAAAATGGGTCATATGGCTAAAGACTGCTATAAAAAGCAGAATGACATCATGACTCGAAAACTGCAACAAGGGAATTATGCATCTTCTAGTAGACAGGGTGATGACAGAAATGAGCATTTGTTTATGGTGCAGCACATGAACAATTCTGTGACAAGTGCAGAAGAAAGCAATGATGTATGGTATGTTGACTCAGGTGCATCAAACCACATGACAGGTCATGCAGAATGGATGGAGGATGCAAGGAAAATGGAAAAACTAGGATTTGTGGAGACTGGTGATGATACTGCACATCCTATTGTGCAGATTGGAAAAATTCATTTGTCTATGCAGGATGGGAAAAAGAAATACCTGTCCGATGTATTTCATGTCCCGAATATCACCAAGAATCTGGTTTCTGTTGGTCAAATGGTTGAGCAGGGCTTGCAGGTTAGATTTAATCCTCATGGATGCTTTGTTGAGGATATGAAAAATAAAGGTCGCTTGATAGCAAAAGGAAAGAAGAAGGGCAGAATGTTTACATTGGATGCAGACATGTCTGAATTGAGTGCAGCAATGTTTGCACATGGGACCGGTGTAGTTGCAGATATTGATATCTGGCATAAACGCATTGGTCATGTTAATGTACAGCGACTTAAATCAATGCAGGCCCAAAATATTGTTGCAGGTTTGCCAAAATTCAAGGTTGCAGAAATGCATAAGGTATGTGAAGCCTGTCAGTTTGGAAAACAGGCAAAGAAACCATTTCCTAGACATGTTCAAGAGAGTAAGAAGCCATTGGAATTAATCCACTCTGATGTGTGGACTACTAAAGCTGCATCTCTTGGAGGCTGTCATTATTTTGTCACTTTTATTGATGACTATAGCAGAAAAGTTTGGGTGTATTTTATGAAAAAGAAAAGTGAAGTTTTTGGGCATTTTAAAACTCTTAAAGCTATGGTTGAAAATGAAACAGGTCTGCAAATAAAATGCCTAAGGTTAGATGGAGGGGGAGAGTACCTCTCAAATGAGTTTGCAAGGTTCTTGCAGGAGCATGGCATAAAGCAGCAATATTCATGCAGTCATACCCCACAGCAAAATGGAATTGCAGAAAGAAAAAACAGACATATTGGAGAGGTGTCTCGTGCCATGCTCAATGAAAAAGACCTGCCAGATTTTTATTGGGCTGAAGCAGTTGCTACAGCAATCTACATAATGAACAGGACTCCCACTGCAGCAATACATGGAATGACTCCAGAGGAGAGGTATACTGGTAGGAAACCAGATATTTCTCATTTGAAAATTTTTTGTTGCATTGCCTATGAACATGTGCCAGATGAGTTGAGATCCAAGTTGGATCCAAAAGCTAAGAAGTGCATCTTTATTGGTTACTCTCTGCAGCAAAAAGGGTATAGATGCTATAACCCTTCTACTCGTAAGTTTACAGTGAGCAGAGATGTTGTTTTTTATGAGATGAGTAGCTGGTATAAACCAGTAAATGTGATTGATGATGTAGATGCACAAAATGGTAATGCTGCACAGAATTCACAGCAGCAGTCACAAAATATTAGTGGACCTGGAGCATCTTCTAGCAGTGGTTCACATTCTTCACCATGGACAGGTAGATTGAGATCAGGAGAATCTTCTCAAAGTAATGTAGATAGTGGTATGCAGGTATCACAAAAAGGAAAAGAGAAGGTTGATCAGCCCATGTTTGATGTGAATGCAGGTCACTCTTATGTGGATGGTGAATCCAGTGGCTCAGAACAGAGCATTGATGATGAGTTGGGCATTCCTTCTATTGTTACACCTGGAGTAAGGAAAACCAGGGATGTTTTGAGAGCACCTGGGAGTGAACCTACTTTGCGCAGGTCTACGAGAGCTAGGTATCCTGTGGATAGGCTGAAATATGATGGATTTACAGCCATTCACTATGCATATATGGTCAAAGTGATACATGAACCAGAACCCACTTCTTTTGAGCAAGCCATGGGAAAAGAAAAATGGGAGAAAGCCATGGATGAAGAAATGGATGCCTTGGAAGCAAATGCTACATGGGAATTGGTACCTTTGCCTAAAGGTAAGAATGCAATTGGCTGTAAGTGGGTTTATAAGGTAAAGCACAATGCTGATGGTTCTGTGAACAGATACAAGGCAAGATTAGTAGTCAAGGGGTATGCACAAACATATGGCATTGACTATGAAGAAACATTCAGTCCGGTTGCAAGGATGGCAACCGTAAGAGCAGTCATTGCTATGGCTGCATCAAAGGGATGGCCTTTACATCAGATGGATGTAAAGAATGCCTTCTTGCATGGTGATTTGCAAGAAGAGGTCTTTATGGAGCAGCCACCAGGTTATGTGCACGCTGTTCATCCTGAGTTTGTTTGCAGGTTGAAGAAAGCTTTGTATGGCTTGAAGCAAGCACCTAGAGCATGGTCTGACAAGATAGGACAGTATCTTGTCACTATTGGCTTTCAGATTTCCAAGGCAGATTTCTCACTTTATGTGAGAAAAACAGAGAACGGTATTATGCTACTTGTCATTTATGTTGATGATTTGATTATGACAGGTGACAGTGATGAAGATATCCTTCATGTGAAAATGCTATTGAAGCAGAAGTTTAAGATGAAGGATTTGGGAGAGCTGCGTTATTTCTTGGGCATTGAGGTGATAAGATCACCAAGTGGGATACAGCTCTTGCAGAGGCAGTATGGATTGGACATGCTGTCCAAATATGGGATGACAGGCTGTAAGCCTATTTCAGTTCCTTTGGAGCAGAATGTGAAGCTGAGTGCAGATGCAGGTGAGCTTTTGGAAGACCCTACTATGTACAGACGCATAGTAGGAAGCTTGATTTATATGACTATTACCAGGCCAGATTTGAGCTATGCTGTTGGGTTGGTAAGTCAGTTTATGCAGGCTCCAAGGAAACCGCATTTGGATGCGGCTAGACGCATACTCAGGTATGTGAAGTCCACATTGCAGTATGGACTATTTTATGAGACTGGGGTTCAGATACAGTTGCATGGATACACTGATGCTAATTGGGCTGGTAGTATTTCTGATAGACGATCTACCAGTGGGTATGTGTTCTCTTTTGGGAGTGCTGCAGTCACTTGGAGCAGCAAGAAACAGCCTACAGTTGCCTTGTCAAGCACAGAGGCTGAGTACAGGGGTGCAGCAATGGCTGCATGTGAGGTAGCTTGGTTGCATAAGCTACTTTATGATATGCATCAGTCTACAGATGGGCCAGTTGTCATTTATTGTGACAACATGAGTAGTATACACTTGGCAAATAACCCAGTCTATCATGCTAGAACAAAGCACATTGAGGTGCATTATCACTATGTGCGAGAGAGGGTTTTAGTAGGTCTTATTGATCTAGTTTATGTCAGCACAGAGGATCAGGTAGCTGACATATTTACGAAGGCATTGGGCGCAGAGAAGCTGCGCAAGTTCAGAGACCTGCTTGGTGTGCAGGAATTGGGATTGAGCTCGAGGGGGAGTGTTGAGATATCGAGCTCCACTCGTGATATGCCAGGGTGACCGTTGTGCATTTATGTCACCGACGTGTTAGTTGCAGATGCGGTTGGTATACCGCCCATGAATAATAGCTACATGATAGCTATCCTTATCTACTCTAGTTCGTGGCTTGGTTAGTATGCCACCTTAGTTAGTTGAGTTTGGTTTGAGACCCATATATAGGGTTCTTCTATTTCTTTGTATGAGAGTTTTTTTGGCTTACACAACTAAGAAGAGGAAAACTGTTTTCAGCCTCCATCTCTGTGTGTATTCCCCCATTGTGCAAGCAAGAAAGCTACAAGTGAGACTCCTTCCTTCTCTCCCACAATCTTGACAATAACAGAAGCTAATGCAAGAGGAATGTGCTCACATTTGCTTGTGTTCCATTCACAACAATGTTCACGCTATATCTCTCTTGTGTCCTTCTCCATTGCCCCCCATTTTGGACTATTCCCCTTTGGACCTCAAATCTGAGTCCATACTTCAAGCTCTTTTCGACCATTGGAACCTCAAGCATGGGAAGCACTTTGCACAAGAAGGTCTACTTAAGATCTTCAAGAGGAATTTTCACCACACCCACAATCAGAGGCCTTCCTCATACAAGCTTGGCTTGACCAGGTTTGCAAATCTCACCATTGAAGAGTTCAAGGCCTCCATGTTCCTTGGCCTTAGGCTCAATGATTTCTCCTTGATCCAGCAAAGGGGAGGCACCAAAGGAGAGCTAGAAGAGCCATCTCATTTTTTGTGGGAGTAGGGCATGGACTTGTTCATCAAAGTCTAAGACAATTGTGGAAGCTCATGAGCATTTACTATAAGGCCTTGATCAATCACTGTAGTGTAAGATGGATTGACCTATTGTAAATCCATACAATGGTGTACTAACACTAGAGCTCCAGTGTCATCGACAAACAAACATCGCTTGACATCAAGCTCTACTAGGACTCTCCTCTAGCTATACCTTGGGCAACCATTTGTCATCTACTTTTGAGGTTGGAAAGAATTGCCCAACTCAGAAAAGAAATCAGCAACTTGCTACTAACGGCGCAGAAATATGACCATTTGTAGCTCAAACTGCAACCTCTAGCCCATCTAGGATACCAACTGCAACTTCTAGACATTGCTTTGTTGTGTTATGACTAGAGTTCATCTAGAGGGTATCTTTAGCAACCAAGTTCTAAAGCAATTTTTGGGGGAGTATTGGGCAAGATGTGAGCTTTGGAAAATTATTTATGAGCTAGTTATCAGACGCACTATGAAGCCATGGGCATTATTGCTATTCATATGCATTGTACATGAATGTGCCCTCTCCATAGTCAAGGGTTGTACACCAATTTGGATAGAAGCACTAGAATTACTATGTATAGCCCGGTCAAGGTTATGTAACCTCGAAAGTACTTGCTTGTCAGTTTTAGAAGGTATACCAGCACTACTGGTGTATGTGTTTGTGTTCTTTAGACATCATTTCCATGGGACATGCCCCATAGCCATTGGTTTGATCATCAAAGATAGCATACATATGTACTCTTGGGATGTATGATGTGCATACAAGGCTTGCCATAGAACCACTGGTTTGCTACAATGAGCTTGAATTTGTGTTCTTTGAGCTTTTCAAACATGATCATGTTGGTAAAGTTAGTAGGATACTTTGGAAACTTGATTAGCCATATCCATATGCAATAAAATTTAGTAGAGCGGTTGGTTTCTTGATTGCTTGCCCCCGATGCACCTTGTTTAGGTAGCACTCAGTTGTGGCACTACTAGTGATGCAAACTAATAGTGGATATCTCAAATTACCTCCTTGAGGTTAGTGATCTTAGTGGTGAGTTGATGAAATAAGCATTAGCAAGATTACTGAAGGATTGTAGAACTAACTGGTGAGTTGATGAAATTAGTAATCAGTAGGATTCACAACCCTCCATTTCTGGTTGGACAATATACCCTCAATCTATTGCTTGATCTTCTTCACTCCCTCTAGTTTGTATTCTAGATAGGTATTGCTAGTGTTTGGACAGGTTCCCACTAGTCTTTTGGAAAGGGCCTGTGTCTTGAATAGCTACTAGCTCTGCAAGACTGATGCACTCTAGCTAACTTGGGCATGGCACACTTAATTTCATCTCTATTATAGTCTACCTCGGGAAATATTTCATATTCATGTGTGCTTGCCGTCAAACCAACAACAACCAGATCAACAGAATTTCCAGCATATTGCTCTAAGTGCTGTGGTGCACTACTGTAAGGGCAAAAGGCTGAGGACATTGACATAAGTAATCCCTCTAAGGAAGCACTAACATCAACTGCAACAGTGGAGGCTAAAACAGACATCAAAGAAAGTTCACCTACACTATTGCTTGCTCAGAGTGCGAATGCAAATTCCAAATAGGAGCTGGCAAAGCTTATAACTGAATTGCAAACTCAACTCCATAAGGATGGCTTCCTAAGACTAAGTTAATGGATGTACTTTTGAGATTGGAGATGGTGTTTATGTTGATGCCGATGAGGGTCCAAATTACATTGGTTGAATTGTGAATTTTTTCTTGGACATCTAATGGTGAACCTTGGTTCTTAGCTCAATGGCCCTTCAGGGCCTAGTAAACAGCAATTGGTGAAGATGAAGGAAGTAAACGTGATAAGAAAATGATTTTTTTTCTTTAGGGATGCGTTATCATGTATTTGCCATGATGTGCATCATTAAAAACTATCTAAGTAGCGGGTTTGAGGTGTGATCTACTATATGTGCAAAGACTAATCACTTTTCTTCAAGAGAAACACTAGATATAGTGGCTCCTAACTATGCAGTGGATGTAACAGTGATTCTAGCACTATATAGTGCAAGTGCTTGCATTGTTATACATTGTGAAGGAAATTTTATTTGTAGGGAATTACAAGGCTTACAACACTCAAATTTGCAAGCATCAAAGCAAGCTATCATGTAGTATTTGAGGGGTTAATTAAGTAAGCTTTCAAGAATCAAATGCCAAGATAAGAAGTAAGAACACATGGACATTGAAGTGGGTTGTCATGAGCATCTAAGAGGTCCATTGGGTAGTGAGTAGCAATGAGAAACCGCAAGATAAGCTCAGTCATGGCTCATAGCTCTAGCTCCTTTTCTCACTCTTGGCATCCCCAAATGAATGCATTGAATGCTACTCTATGGCAACAAGAGACTATCAAGACTAAAAGACACAATGGACTAATTGGGAGACACAATACATTAATGTTTAAGATGGACCAACTGATCTTAGCCATCTCACCCACCAACACTCAAGCTAAGGCAACCAATGACAAGCTTGCAACCCTTGTGAATCAAGTTGCTCAAATGGTTGTGATTACAGTGATGCATCAACATGATTATGAGCAACAGCATGGGCATTTCCATGGGAGTTATGAATACCATGACCATTGATATGGGTCCGATGAGCAAAGGCAACAACATCTGCATACTTATGGTCAACATGCATATGATGATTGTGCATATTATGAGCAGTAACATGTATTTAATGACTATGCACATTCATATGAGCCACATTATGATTATGGGCATGGACACCATCTGGGTAGCCTTATGTACATGAGCACAACATCACACAAATGTATATGAGTATGTACATGGGGAGCAAGATCACTATTAATGATGGAGTGATCCATATGAGCAATTGCAACAATGGAGTGATCCTCCTCATGGACAATGCCATGATGAGAGCATCTCATTGCAGCTTCATGAGATGGAGACCCTTCAGTCTAAGGGCCTTGACTTTGAATGCCTAATAGTAGCCAAGAATGTGAGGACCGTGGACATGCAACACCTAGAGGTTGATGTAGGAAATGCAATGGTGATTGTAGCCTCATTTACTCCAGCCCTACATAGCATGGTGGTTCCTGATGAGTTTATGGAAAAACTAGTGCATGCTACCATGATGGTATTCAAGGATCTTATGCCACAATTAGTGCTTGAGGATGATACCATGGATTGCTTCTATGACACAGTGGATGTATTGGATCATAATTATCATTTTGACCCCGATGCCAGTGCAACAACCCATGCTTGTATGGATGTTGCTCATTATGTCTACCATGTAGGTTATTCGTTTGTTCTCAAGAAATAGAGTAGTACTCTATTAATCCCTTGTTCCCAATCCTATAAGTCCTAATTTTGGTTTTTTAGGACAAAAACATTTTAGGTGGGGATGGAATGTAAAGAAGGGAAAATATAAATACCCAAGAAAAATACAAGCTACATGGCCATGTATATAAGATGTATGGGGTTTCATTTTTGCACCATCAATTAATATGAATGCCCTTTCATCTTCACCTTTAGCTTTCATGGATTTCTCTCCCTTCTCTCTCCTCTTCTTGGAATTGTCTCTCCTTCCTATATTTCTCTCTCTTCTCTAAGTTCTTCTTTCTCCTCTTATTCCTCTATTTCTCTCTCTTATACTCATTCTCTCTCTCCTCTCAACCTCCTTCATTACACAATACATGAATGAAGGGGCAAGCATTTGTAACAGTAATAGCATCAGCTATATCTAGCTAGGGGTAGCAATCAAGAGTAAGGATGTGTCTTCTATTGGATTGTCAAGCCACTGGGTGATGTCAAGGTAGCTCCCAAGCCTCCACCTTCCTTATATTATTCACCTTCTTCTCCAGTAAATCTACTCAATCCTTGACATCATTGCACATGCCCTCATAATAGTTTCCAGTATAAAGACGACCAATTTTAACATCTAAAAATTTGGAGCTTCAGAATCAGACTACCAAGTGAGAAGAGGACTAGCTACTACACATGAACAAGTTGCTAGCATGGTCATGAACAAGTAGCCAAGTAGATGCACGTAGTGAGAGGCTTATTGGAGTGATGGAGGTATTCCAATAGCCAGCCTATTGAATGTTGATAGCAACCGACAAAGATGGAGCAACAATAGGGTGGTTGTGAGATGCTAGCCTATGAATACGCACTCCACTTAACAAGTAGACGGCCTGGTAAGATGATGGCCAGCTAAAAAGACATGCAACATGCTAGATGGCTAGTGAGCTTGTTGCGTTGTACTTTTAGCTTGGTGTAGCATCCAACATGCTACTAGATCTAGAGGCTTGGTGTGGAATTTTATGTAGGAAGCAATCCCTTTTCCCTTTTACTCTACATTAGAATGCAATTACCATAGTTAAATAGCTCAAAGGTCAACAACCAAGACACAAGACAACCACTTGTATTCAACAAGCCACCAGGTTGGCACAAGCTACATTAGTTGGTAGCCCTCGACATGATACCAATTGTGTAGATGACAAATAGCTGACTATGAAGTAGCCATACTAGAAACACAAAGAATTGGTCCTAATTAAATCATGAGCATCATCCTCCACAAACAAGAGAGAGAGATTGTCAAGCTCAGTGGGAGAGAGTCTCATGATGATGTGACAATGTACTTTCTTTTTCCTTGAAAATGAGCTAGCTTGGAGGCATGTTGCACATGCGTAGGAGACACAAAATCCTTGATTTTTATGGTTACTTACAAAAGTGAAGCCATAAAATTGTACTTGACATCTTGATTGTCACACTCAACGTAATAGTTATCATGCCTAATAATGATGTTGTAGCAAGCAAGGAGACACTTTTGTGAGGTCCACTCAAGGTTTGTTTTAGTAGTAAGCCTCTAATTCTACCTCCATACAAGATTTATCAAGCTTTCGATTGGTGTTATATGAATAGAGGCATGCCATCTCAAATGTTAATGGCCAATGGCAAAGGTTCTATAAGTGGGCAATGGCCATGGCTGCACCTTCAAAACTTGTGTGTCACACTTGCATTATTTCATATGCAAAAATCCATGTTAGTGGAGGTCACTTGTAAGAACCAAAAATCACCACATGCAGCTTTGACTACCTCCCCTTATGAATGACAACTACACCACCCCATGCTTTTAATTTAGATACTTCTCAAGTGGATGTGCTATTATTTTTACTCTATTTTACATTGTACATTAATACACTTTTAAATAAGGATAATCCCATAATTCAATGTGCAAATAGAAGATACATTGAAGGAGAGTTGAACCCCAAAAACACTTAATGTTTGTCCCCACCAAGGAGATTAGATCTAAAATGACCAAAAGAAAACAAATAGTGCAATCACACTACAAATGTATACAAAATCAATGCACAGAGAGAGAGAGAGAGAGAGAGAGAGAGAGAGAGAGAGAGATGAAAAGTGCATTTATGACTACAAAGAGAGTATGTGTGAAGATTATTAATTTCTAAAGGTTTTTTGAAAATTTTTGGGCTTTGAATCTCCCTTTGGATGCCATGTAGGGTAGGTAGTCTTGCTGTCCTTAGGCTTAGGAGATTGAAAAATAAGAGAGAGCAGAATATCGCAATACCCTATTACAACAAGACTTCCATCAAACCAACATATGAACCCTAGACACACTTGCTTGCCATGTTACAAGTAAGAAAATGTGATGTTAACTACCTAACTTTAGAATGGAGAGAGAGAGAGAGAGAGAGAGAGAGAGAGAGAGAGAGAGAGAGAGGAAAAAATGCATTTATGGCTGCAAAGAGAGAGAGCATGTGTGAAGCTTAGTAATTTCTAAAAGTTTTTTGAAAAAAAATTTGGCTTGCAATTTTTTGAAGATTGTAAAATAAGAGAGTCCTTAGATGGGCAAGCATCACATCACATCACACTTGCTGAGGAACCATCATGCAATTTCATGTTCCAATGGTACCCTGCCCACGCAGAAGGCGAAGGTATTCGACAGGCTACCCTCGTCGTTTTTCGCTAAACTGGCGCAGAAGCCCGCTCCATCTCGGCCGTATTCTCCTCTCCGAGCTTGGCAGATTCATGGAGCTCCATCTCGGCCGTATTCTCCTCTCCGAGCTTGGCAGCTTCCAACGGAACCATTAATGGAGCGCAGCAAAAATTTGTCGAGTTGAGAGGAATTTCCCCGATGCCGAACTATTCTCTTTTGCACAGGCACTGTGACAAGAGCTTTTGAACCTGTTTTTTTTTGTACAAAACAGCTTGCGGACATCGACATCGGCTTTACTCTCTGCACCTGACCTAAAATGGTGCAGCCTCAGCCATCAAGCAATCCGCCGGCGCATATCATGGTTAAGGATCTCCGCCCCACCGCACAGAATATTGTCAATACCACTGTCATCATCTTGGAAAAAGGGCCTCTCATACGGAGCGATGGTGGCGTCATGACATGCATCTGCCTGGCAGCAGATGCATCTGCAGGCGTTCACCTGCAATTGTGGGGGAATGAGTGTGAAGCCTTTCAACCTGGTGACATTGTTTGTGTTTCAAAGGGGATTTTCGCATTCAGCAAAACAAACCTCGTTCTGCGAGCTGGCAAGAGGGGAAATTTAGAGAAGGTAGGGGAATTTACCATGGTCTTTACTGAAAGCCCCAACATGAGCAGATTGCAGTGGACACAAGATCCATCACATCCAACACACTGGATACCCACTGGTCTTGGCCAACAGTTGCCTCATAGTGTTGCTGGTGCTGCAAGACAGAGAGGCCCTCACCCAGAAAGATCATGAATGTTGATGTATGTGATACAGATGAAGACCATGCAATCGGTTTTAGTTGTCAATGTAACAGTTTCAAGCATCTGTCAAACCTTCCCTATTCGCCTTTCTCAATGTATAATGGATATGTGGTGATGTTGGTGGTGATGTGATTGTGTGCCACAAACCATTTATTGATTGGTTAGATGTTAGTTGTATTGATGTACAGTGTATTTTTCACACTGAATGGCAATGCGCCTCATGTAACCATACATTGCAATGAGAAGGACCATGTATCTAGTGTCGTGCCATTGAGTAACATATATTGTGTTACATGTTGTTTCATAAGCTCACGTATATGTTTGGTGCCTGCTAGTGGGAATAGAAGTCTAGATATTCTACAATATGGGGGGTGTGTGTGTGTGTGTGTGTGTGTTTTTGTGTGTTGCTATGTAGGTGACAAGGCCATCATTGTCAAGAACTTTGACAATGGCAAAGAGGA
Organism: Lygodium microphyllum; assembly: GCF_053477565.2. Lineage (NCBI taxonomy): Eukaryota > Viridiplantae > Streptophyta > Polypodiopsida > Schizaeales > Lygodiaceae > Lygodium > Lygodium microphyllum. The sequence goes on from NC_141135.1 coordinate 108,337,095, forward strand.
AGGGATACGCATTGATAGTTAAAGGTGGGAGATGAAAATGATGAATAAAATTTTAAATAAAAAGGCTATAAATGCGATGTGAAAGTAGGAGGAATGAGCAAAAAATGTGAAGGTAGGAGGAACGAGCATAAAATTTAAGAGGATCCCAAGATGGAGTGGTTTGAGTCATTGTGAGTCAACACTTGATATATATATAATCAAGAACAAACAAAGCACTCTTTGATAGCCTTAGGTAGTCTTTAGAAGAGCACTAGTTTAATACCATGTGGAGATATGCTAGGGTTTGCAAAAGAGAACAGTGTACGACCACGATTGAACCACATATAAACCCAAATACTAACGCAAAAACATAAATGAAGATAATTGAATAATGAATCAATAAATGAAGGAAAGGGTAAATGGTGCTCAAGGGAAGGGCTATCCAACAGCTGGTGGCTCTCATGGGGCTGGGTTGAGGGAGGTGTTGATGTGTGTTCTCCATTGGAGATGCATCTCTAGTGTGGTAATCTCCAATTGGAGCAAAGATTAATGAAGAAGAGCGTTGAAAACAAAAACATGACCTGTTGTAGATGTAAATGTAGATTAGGTGATGTTGAGAAATTGCTCCAAACAACTAACAACATCAAGGCAACCTCTAGGAATGAAAATGAAGCAGTTCGACGGCAGGTCGTAGTGATTAGGGCATCAGTTGGGGACACTCAAACAAGGGCTATAGCAATCTAAATAGAGAGTTGAAGTGATGATGACAACAGTTGGCCAAATGCAGGTGTGGGCAGCCTTGGGATGATGACAGCAATAGTTGGAGATGATGAGGAACGAGTGGGCAATAATAGAAGAGTTGGAAGCCACATGATGATGAAGTAGGGATAGAATAGGGTGCAAGAGACCTGTTGAACATTCTATCTATAGATGAGGGTGTGAAAAAATGCTCTAAACATAGAAAACACAAAACCAATCATATGACAAAGCACAAACTAATAATACAGAAGACAGTTAGGGTTAGGGTTAGGGTTAGGGTAACTTAGAGACAATGAATACAGAGAATACTGAAGTGAATGTCTATTGAAAATACAATGCTCATACAGCAAACACACTATGCAGTGAATGAATGCTTAACCTTGAACTCATGTGTCTTAAGGACCAAGGCAAAGGTAATGAGTTGGATGTTGAGCTAAAACATGCTTTATAGTTGATTAGCATCTTTAAAATAGCGCCAAAAACAGGTTTAATTAATTAAAAACACAAATTTGTTGTACAGTTCAAGAGAGTTTTAGTGGTCTCCCAAAACCCTAATATTTTGTGGCACCCTTCAACATCTATAAATAGATGGACTATCCACCATTCAACCCCATCCTTTTGTGTAGGTTTCTCACTCTACCGTGTAGATTTCAGCCATCAACCACCTACCAACTGATGTCCAACCATCATCGACTGCAGCTCATTACTATCCAGCCCTAGGAGGCCTATTTTCAGCCAACCATCACCCTATTGTTTGGAGGTCTCCATCTCTTGCATCATCATAGCATCTCATCAGCCTACATTTTCAGCATCTGGTATTAGGTGATAGGCTGCTGCCATTTCTCCCACTAGGTGACTGCTACAATACTTGTGTTTTTGTTGTTCAACTGGCCATCTACATTAGCAAACACCTCTCTTGTTATTACATGACAGTTTTCTGCCTCAAGTGATCATTTTTCACCCTTCCTCTGGCGGTACACTACTGCGTTTACTAGATTTCAGCCTCCAACTGCTATGTTTTGATGACCAACCTATTGCCCTTCATTATTTCTACACTCTTTAATCTCCGATTGGTGGTTATTGCACTTGGAATCTGTCTCTGGTGGACGTTACTCTTTGACACTGTATTGCTTTGCCCTTGGGCGTTTTGTACACTCGTACATTCATTTACAACATTCATTTACTTCCTCAGAGTTTCTTCTCTCTGTATTTGTCTCTAAGTTTGAGTTTTGAGTTTTTACATTTTGCATTTTTTGTTTCACGTTTAGGGTTTGAGTTTTGCTTGTCTCTATTTGAGTCTTTGTGTTTCAATCTTGGTTGTATATGTTGTGTTTCCATAGTGCAAACCCTAGCATATCTTCACATGGTATCAGAGCTAGTGCTCTTCTCTAAAGAGTATTTTGCAATGATTATGGAGGCTAGTTTTTGTATGAGACTCACACATGACTCAATTCTGACTCGTAATATCTCAACTACCTTCTTCTAAAGATCCTATGATGCTCTATCAGGGTTCTCCATCGTTGGAGGCTCTAAGAAGATATTATGGTCTTGACGAGGAGGAGTTAGAGATACCTTCATCTTTACCATCTTTTCTTCTCATTTTGGAAATCTTACAAATAAAGAATTTGAGGAGTATTTGCGCATCACATATAGTTCCGTTTATACTCCTTCAACGAGTGCTACTACTCTATCTAGACCAATTGGTGAGGCCACCTCTCTGATCTTGGAGGACATTCAGCACGTCTGGCAATCCATCTCCTTTATCTCAACCAGGCCTTATGTGAGGTTCGTAAAATTCTTTTGAGTTGTATGAGCCAAAACTCTCTCTTGGTTTTTCTTTTGTTGAGCAAGATTTGGATGATTTTCAGTATGTTAACTTTAATAGATAAGGGTCTCGAAGCAAATTCCCTTCATCAAGTATGTTTCCACTCTCTATTTCATTTGAGTAAGTAAACCACACTTCTCAACTCCTTCCCATCCCCCCATTATCTTCTCTCTATTTTGATCTACATCTTCATTCCAAAATCTTAGATTACATTCTACTTCCGCTTAAAGCATACTATGGGGGTTGGCTCTTCCATCTTCTTTCTCTTTCTCTATTCCACCATCTACCTATTCTCCATTCACTCCACCTCTTGATGCATCGTTAGGGGAAATGCCACCCTTTAACATGGTACCTTACGCATATCCCCACATTACCATATCCTTCCACTCTAGGACAATTATGATGGCCATCCTTCTCACTATTGCGTAACCAAAGGCTCAATGTTATCTCCAAATGTCAAAAAGTGGCTCCCACTAGAATGAAAGTCAAATGCAAGATGAGAAAATAAAGCTCAGAACATCATGTGGAAGGCATCCATACATCAAAGATCCAAGTAGCATATATCTGGGAATATCCAACCCAAGTATCTCGCAAACCTCTTATTTGGTGCGCAGATCGAATGCTGTATGCTCGCGTAGTGAATGCTGGAAGGTTCCCAAGAACAATAGAACTCTACTTTTTGCACAAATTACAAGGTAAAAAGCATGAACGACAAGAGCAAGAGACCAATTGGGTACAATCTCCCCCCATGCCTTGTGTGAGTGCTCCACAAAGCATGTATTTTATGTATTATTCATCTTCAAGCTCAAATAATAGCCCAAATTACAAAATAGCAAGCTTTTAGCTTTTGAGTTTGCTTTAACACAAAATAGGAATAAAGCTAATGGTAGACGGTGCCCAAAGAGTCTGGCATACCCAATACAATGTTCAAGTAGAAATAACATAATTTTGCGCCCATGCGCATACAAAATAATAATAAATAATCGACGCCTCAATAAATAGGCGTAACAAAATATAGGCGCCATGCCTAAGGTATGCGCCCATCAAAATATAATCCATAAATCGAATACTCGCTATCCTCCAATGCTTTCCTCCGCCACTGCTGCTATCTCTACACATCAACTGAAGCATTCACAATCGTTAGTAAAATAATACAATTAAACCGACAAAAGTGAATACCTAGCAGTCTTCAGCTACATAAATAAATCAACTGGTTAGAAATAAATCCTAACCTTAATTTATTACGAGTGCGCACTCTAAACTCATAAACGTTTATTAATTTAATATGCATTTTGTGGAATTACCCGCTATGGAATCGCCCATGTATACACTAAATTAATGAAACGCCCGAAAAGGGCAGGCATCCCCATCAACTTCTCGCACAAAGAATCCACTTTGTGTATGAGCCCCGGTCATCAAAGTTTACGGAATCCACCGTAAAACCTCATGGAATCCACCATGAAATATGCCTCCTGGCATCATACCCCCGGGTTGGGATAGCAATTGACCTCAATTGCTATTAGCTCAATGTGGAGCTAACAGAGTGGGGAAAGCATTTAAGTCTCTAGCGTGCATCCATTGTGCTTCCTCTACATGATGGTTCTTAAATTTAACTAGATATCTAGAATATCTTTGGCCAGTTCTAGTGGTCATAAAGTCAGTGTCTATGATAGCTTCAAGTTCAAGTATTTCAGTCTCTTCCTCTAACAAAGGTGGGTTTTCATAAACAGGGTGTACAGGTAATTGGCCTCTAAATGGTCTTAGTAAACTAATGTGAAATGTGTTGTGAATTTTCCAATGAGGTGGTAATTCTAACTTGAATGCATTGTCATTTATTTTATGAATGATCCTAAATGGTCCATAGAATCTAGGGGCTAATTTCACAACTGGGTGTCTATCTACACTTTGTAGTCTACGTTTTTCTATTCTCAACCAAACATAGTCATCAACTTTGAAATTCATTGCTTGTCTTTTCTTATTGGCTTGTTTGGTATATGATTGCTGGCCTTTGGCAATCATATCTTTAACCTCATCAAAAATAGTATTATGCATACTAGCAATATCATCAGCACTCTGAATTCTATTTGACAAAGATGCAACATGTGTAGATAATCTATATCCATAAATCACTTCAAACGGTGCTTTCTTTGTAGATGTGTGTGGTGTATTGTTATATGTAAACTGTAATAAATGCAAATGTGTGTCCAATGTCTGAGGTTTAGAAATAGTATATGCACATAAGAGATCTAGAATAGTGCTATTAGTGGCTTCTGTTTGTCCATTAGTTTCAGGATGAAATGTAGATGAGAAATCAATCTTTGTGCCTAGGTTAGCAAAGAGAGTAATCCAAAAGTTGTTACAAAATCTAGAATCACGATCTGAAATAATAACTTTTGGCAATCCATGGTTAGTAAAAACAGTTTTCAAAAGCAATTGTGCTGCTTGTGATGCTGTTAAAGTTTTCTTACATGGAATGAAATATGCTTGTTTACTAAATCTATCTACTACTGTCCAAATCATATCATGGTTAGATTTAGTATTAAGTAAACCAGTAATAAAATCCATAGAAATTTGTTCCCAAGGTTTAGATGGAATAGACAAAGGCATAAGTAATCCATACTGTTTATCATGATGTATCTTAACTCTTTGACAAATCAAACATTCAGAAACAAAGTTAGATACATCAGTGTCCATATGCGGCCAATAAAAATCTTCAGTTAATGTACGTAAAGTAGATATGATACCTCTATGACCTTAATATGGGGGACAATGAATTTCATTCAAAACAAAAGATCGAAATGGAATTGTAACACACAATCTCTTTTCATAAAACATAAATCCATCATTATATGACAATGAATCAATAGAAATCAAGTTATTTTAAACTAATTTATTCCATTCATCATGAAAAGTAATATCCTGATGATAAGTATCTTTCATAGCAATCAAAGAATCAAAAGATATAACAGAAATATTATGAATGGCAGGTCTTCTACTTAATGCATCAGCCACTACATTTTCTTTTCCAGGTTGGTATTGAATGATAGGATGAAAACTTTGAATAAAGGATGTCCATTTGATATGTCGGTCAAAGATTTGGGGTTGGCTAAGTAAATGTCTAATACTTTGCTGATCGGTCTTAATCATAAATTCTAAACCCATTAAGTAGTGTTTCCACTGTCTTAATGCTTGTACAACAGCTAATAGTTCTTTGTCATATGTGGAATATTTCAGTTCAGAGGGTTTCAGCTTACAACTAGAATAGGCTATAGGATGATTGTCTTGCATAAGTACAGCTCCTATTCCTGATCCACTAGCATCAGTCACTACTAGAAAGAATGGTCTGTTAAAATCAGGCAACTGTAGAACAGGGGCATGGGTTAATGCATGTTTCAATAAGTCAAAGGATTTCTGTTGATTTTCGGAGCAATGATAGACAATACCTTTCTTCAAAAGTTTGGTTAATGGTAAAGCAAGTAAGGAAAAATTACGTACAAACTTCCTATAGAAACTAACAAGACCAAGGAATGAGCGTAACTCATGCACGTTTTTAGGTACAGGCCAATTCAATATTGCATCTATTTTCTTAGGATCAACTTTAATTCCATCAGATGATACAATATGACCTAAATACTCAATTTCTGTTTTAAAAAATTCACTCTTTTCAGGATTTGCATACAGCTGATTATCTTTTAGTAACTGGAAAACCAATGACAAATGCTCATAATGTTCTTTCTCATTTTGACTAAACACCAAAATATCATCAAAGAAGACAATTACACAATACTGATATTTTAAAAATATACGGTTCATCATTCTACTAAATGTAGCAGGTGCATTAGTCAATCCAAATGGCATCACTAAAAATTCATAATGACCAAACCGTGTCCTAAATGCAGTCTTGAATATGTCTGACTTATCTAGTCTCACCTGATGATAACTAGACTTAAGGTCTATTTTACTAAATATAGCAGATCCTTGCAGTTTGTCCATAAGGTCATCAACTCTAGGAATGGGATACCTCTTCTTTACAGTGATCTTATTTAAAGCTCGATAGTCAATGCACATACGATAGGTATTATTCTTTTTCTTGACTAACAGAACAGTGCACCGAATGGAGAACTACTAGGTCTAATCAATCCTCTATTTAGTAATTCCTCAACTTGACTCTGAATTTCTTTTTGCTCTATCTGGTTATGCCTATATGGTGCTTTACAAGGTGGTTGTGTGCCACGAATTAAATCTATTTTATGGTCTTCTGGACGTGAAGGAGGTAAACCAGGTGGTAGGTCTTCGGCAAAACAGTCCTTAAAATGTGCAAGAAATTCTTTATGCCTAGGATGCATATGATTTTCTTTTACTTGCAATTCATTCACCCAAATGAGATAAGATTTACTACTCTTGCGTAATGCACGTTTAGCTTGAGTATGCGAAAGCAGTGGAAAAACATTAGATGCATGCATACCATACAAGATAATATGTTTTCCTTGAAAATTAATATTCATTGAATGTATGGAATAGTCTATATCTGGGTTATGCTGATGACGCCAAGGCATACCCAAAATAATGTCACTCGATTGTAATGGAACAACTAGGAAATTTCTTCTTTCAGTGTATTGACCAATTTGAATCTCTACGTCTTGCACTTCCTGTGTACCATTATAACTAGTGCCTAAGAATGCTGCTTTAATGCGATAATGCATAGGTACAGTCTGTAACTTCAATTCTTTTACTAGTTTTGCTGAAATAAAATCATGAGTGCTATCGTCATCATGCAAAATAATCTTTTCCTTTTCATGCACCAAACATTTCATAGTCAATAAAGAATGTGGAGTTGGCATACCTGGTAAAGTATCCGAAGGAGTAGTAGTGTCGTCCTCATCTTCCGTGAAATCAGGAATATCTTCATGTTATTCATCGTCCATTACTCCAAGGTAGTTGATATGGGCAAGTGGCTTCCTCGAATGGCAATTTGCTGCTAGATGTCGAGGCTGGTGGCATTTATACCATACTATAGGTTTGGCTTTGGTTACATTATTTGCAGTGGCAGGAAGTCTAGGGACATTAGGATTTGGCTGTGGAATAGGCTTAGGGTTTTGATTAACATTAGATGGTAAAGCACGTGGTTTTGCCCAATTTTTACGAAAAGATGATGAAGAGAAACGACCTGGATTAAATCTTCTTAAATTGGAATTGAATTGCTTAGATCCATAGTTACCATTGGCTTGGAATTGCTGTGGACGTCTGTCTCTACCTCGCAGCTTGTCTTCAGTGTCGTGAGCTAGTGAAATGGCGTCTTCAAGAGTAGCAGGCTTGAACATGTTAACTTCAGCGTAGTAATATCCAAGGAGTCCAGACATATACTTGCGCTTGTGTGTCGCTTCAGGTACGTCTTCAAGCATGCGTAACTGGAGTAGTGCATTCCAAAAACGCTCTGTATAGGAATAGGCTCACGATCCCGTTGCTAAAGAAGATCCCATTGCTTAATAGCTTTCTCATGAAATTGTGGAGGAAGGAAATTCTGCATAAACTTCTTCTTGAAATTCTCCCAGGTAGCGGGACAATCTATACTCTTGCGTACCACTGTCCACCAAAGAGATGCTATGTCCACTAAGTGATTAGTAACACACTTGATTTTATCTTTTTCTGCATAGGTTTCCTCATGAAAGTAGTCGTCAAACTGACTAATGAATGCAAGAACAGTTTTTCCTTCTCGTATGCCATTGAAAGTATGGAATTTGAAACTTCTTTTACTTATCTTTGATTCCTTGTGGATGGTTTGAGCTTCGAGATTTGCGTCGATGGTACGTTGAATAAGATCTTCAGATTGAGGTTCCTCTTTTTCAGTAGACGATCTTTGTAAATTTGCCAATTGAACTTGCAATGCTTGCCTAGCCCTTCGTTCTTCATCCAATTGCATCATGATTAAGTCCAGCTTTTGCTCCATCGTAGGTTTAGGTAGGTCGCCTTCAGCCATTAAATCGTCCATATGTGGTTCCGTCTTCCTGCAAAACTCAAAAGACCTTTCTCACTGTAATATTTCCGCGTACCGCGTACCGTAAATATTAACTTCCCGCACGCCGTGTAAACCCTGTGCAAGGTTATTCCCTACTTCGTAATTATTAGTAACTTAATCCATATCATTCACGAGGCCGCCGCATTGTGAATTAGAGGCCGGGGTTGAGGACCGTAAAAACCGCAAGGAAACGACCGCTTGGGAAGGGCAATTGGATAAATTCAAGGCAAATTTTTTTATTATTATCCCTTCCTCCAGCCGACGCATGGCTAGAGGAGAGGGAGTGTGGGGGGGGAATGGCCAAGGAGGAGTGAAGTCGGCTGCATGAGGGGGAGTCCTCCACGTGTGTGGAGGCCCTCTTCCCCACCCCCCCCCCCAATGCCTATAAAAACCCCCCAAGGCTGAGGGTGAGGGGTGGACGGGCCGTGGAGAGGGAGGTGAGGTCGCCGTGGAGAGGAGGTCATCGTGCAGGAGCCGCCGCGCTGCCGCCCAGTCCGCCAGTCACGCTGCCGCCCAGTCCGCCAGACGCGCTGCCGCCCCGTCCGCCTGTCGCAGGCCACTCCAATCCGCCGCCACGCTAGATCACGACTCCCCCCACGTGGCCTGTAGAAGCTGGAAGCTTCTTAGAAGCTTCTAAGGAGGGGCTTCCTTAAGGCCCCTTCCCACCACATTCCCCAAAAGACCCATTCATACCCCTTCTCGGAAATTGAAGAGGAGAGGGTGAAGGCCGTAAAGACTCCCACAAGACCCTTCGAAAAAGGCTTTCGCAAAAAGGACTTTAAAGCCGCAAGCCATCCAAGAATCAACTCCGTGCCAACACGGGGTTTTCCCTAAAGATCTCCTAAAGCCCTTTTCGGCAAGCGCCATTCCGCAAAGGAATCTTCCGCATACGAGGAAAAGGCCAAAGGTCGGGAGGTTGCATTCCGAGGCAAGTAAATCCGTAGACCACAAAGGCAAATCAAAAGCCGACTCTACACCTACGATGGCCCCAAAAAGGACACAAGATGCGACTGCGGGAGGTTCATCTCCGAGTATACAAGTGGATATCTCCCCGACCCCTCAAGTCCAGGTTCTTTCGAGTTATTTTCGCATAAAGAAATGATTAGGCGCGCTTAGTTCATAAGGGAGATTGCATCTTTACGCTTAATTTTAATGCATGTGGAAATTGGAAAAAAAATACATTTGGTAAAGTATCTCTTGAAACATTAGGCAAGATTGAAATATGTCATGAATTTGAACGAGTTATCCACCTTAGAAGACTAGTTGCATGTAGCTTCTTTGGTACATTATCAAAGTAATGAGTCTAAACTTAGGGCAAAGAAATGGAATTTATAAGTGCATTCTCTTTCGTCCTAGACATGGTAGGAATAAGCGTGTGCCGCATGTTAGGCAACATCCTCCTCGTAATGATTTCATGAGGCAAGGTTAACACCATAAGATATTATCCGAAAAGAAATAATAGAGTACGGAAATGATCTTATGGACTTGCAAATAGCATGTAAAATGGAATGAATTAACACTAGCTTTAGTTTGGTATAAACTTCGTCAACTACATTGTAGCTAGGAGAATGTTGCGTATTGCATAGTCATCATGCGAAAACGTCATTCATCAGAAGCCGCATTTAGGAAAGGTTGCATGGTTCGTCAAAGCATAAGATTCGAAAGTATAGACTACAAGGTTGTAGGCATGATTAATAGGTCTTAGAAAAAGTTAGTATCCAAATTATCATGTATTTTTGCTACACCAAGGAAAGATAAAAATTATTGTGAACCATGTGATGCGTAGAAGCAATAAATCGCATGTTTACGCGTATTGGTGTAGTTGTAACTATTGTTCTCCATTAGATTTAGCTTATTACCTTAGGAAAGGTTTATCCTTGTCGTAAGACAAGTATATTGAGTTGTCTAAATCACCTAAACCACAAGGATTCTTATGGGCATGGTTGGGTCGATATGATAGGTATCCCAAGTATTAACTAGGGTTTAGTGCAATAAGAATTCGACCTAGTTTTACACTTGTTGCCAAGTCTAAACCCGCAAACCCAAAGATCTTACATACGTTCACGAAATATCGAATCAATTGGATGTTCATGCATAAAATGATCTAAGGTTTTATCCTAAGGATCATTCGTTCAAATGGTGAGACTCCGACGGAGTTGCAAATTTCTAGGACCATGGGCCAACATAATTAGGAATGGGTTGGAGGATACCCTAAACCCTGCTACTCGGCTAGAGGTAATTCCGTGGCCGGAGGACGCCATTCAATGGGTGGAATGATCCCGTGGAATGATGCAACGCATGTGCAAAAAGGTTGCAACATCGTATAGACTTGAGATTTGTCCACAAGAGAGTTTTGTCATCTCTCGAAATGAGGTTGGCAAGTTATTGAAAGAATTTAACTTACAAGAGGATGAGTAATCATCCTGTTACTCACTTTTCTTGGGGAATAATTGCCAAGGAAAAGGAAAGTTAGGTATTTGCCTTGAAGCAAATGACCAGACAATAAACTAAAGCGACATGGTCGCTGGAATCTACCACAACAAGACCTAAAGTATTGGTAGGATATGACCCTAACCCAAGAATGATAGGAATCTTGCCAAGTTGCAATTGATTCCGGATCGAACGCGGGTTGCATTCGGAGAAAAGGAGTCACTCCTTAACAGTTTGCCAGCTAAACGACCATTAGAAATTGATTGTGCTTGTATCAGTTTGGAAAGCACTGTTTGCATTGTTTGCTCAATGAACTAAAGGACGAAAATATATCTAAATACTTCAGGTTGAAGCCTGAAGGGAGAGGCAGCTTCAGTTACCCCCGACTGCCTGCCTGACCCTAACCAAGGGGGTTGTTAGCCGCGCCGGGAACGTGGACCGAACCCGCCGCGAGAGGTCTCTCCGTTGAGTTCTACTTGGAGCAGGAGGACGCTTGGGTGCCAGAGGGGGCTCTGGCCGTAAATCCCTCGCCTTCCGGGCCCTGCACTAGAGACTAACGTGACTCGGGATTGGATCTCGAGGCCCGCATACTAGTCTACGGGCGGAAACTTGGATTAGTGATCCCTGGTGGATTACTGGATAGCCTTCGGGCGGATTATGAATAAGCCTACAGGCGGGAACTCCTTGTATTTCAAAGATAAAATGATAAAATGATAATAAAGAAGTTGTTTGGCATTGTTTTCTTTATGTCCTGTGATAAGATTACGTGAAGGAACCAGTGCATAAGAGGGTTAATTCAAAGAAGCTGTTTGTATATGTCAAACTAATGTGGTAGGTAATTACATAACTAAAACAAACCGAGGAAAGTGCGGAGGATGGACCATGGGTCCGTCCTACGGATGGGTGGTCCCGGTTAGCCGGGAACTTTTCTCAAAGTCTTCGACGAACAGAAGGATGATCAACATCACCGAAACAAGTAATGAGAACGACGACTTGGAATTACCGATTACCCGATTCACGCTGTTTTAGGGGAACGGAATGGGACTATGCCTTTTGGCAGAGAGGTCGAGCCTTGCATCCCTCTCGTTTCCCATTCTCCTTGAACCAAGTGCAGCATGAATCCGCTTCAGACCAGGCGTTTCTGCGTAAAGTAGTTCGATCAGGTCTGACGCTAGTCGCTGTTAGTAAATGACCAAACAATTCCGGTCGATCCTAAGTGGGAACGGCCAGGACACTTCCGTTACGTGGCAGACGCGGAAAATCCTAGATTGCAAAACCCGCAACATTCCATGGGAGTGCCGGGTGGAGTTTTCTAGACAACCTTTCCGATGGGCTGCTAAGACGTGTTCTAGAGGATTCTAGTGGACACGTTACACTCACTCAAAATCAAGTTAGCGGGATGAGCGTAGCTCAAGTTCAGGAATACAAGGCTTATGTATTTTTGGGTGTGGCTTTCACAAGCTTTGGAAAATATGTGTTTTATCCTTCTTCGTATGCTGAAAATGCTTCAACAAACCTGCGTATGGATAGAGTACCTTCCAATGAACAACTTTGCAGTTCGGAGTTTCTGCGCAGGAACAGCTCTTCTATGAGTTTTGGACAGAAGTCAGTTTTGACTCCAGTTGACTTGTCTGACTTGCAGAGTACCAGACTAATGTGACTTGCAGAGTTTGTAGACTTGCAGTACTTGCTTGCTTTACGGAACTTGCTGAACTTGCACTTTGCAGACTTGCTGTACTTTGAAGATTTAGAAGATTAGTTGGCTTAGTAGCTTTAGTGACTAAAGCTTATGAAATTTTTGGGTTGAGGACGCCGATATGCTGACGCCGAATTTGACGCCGCCAAACACGTCTCTTGCCGCCGATTGACGATTTGATGCTTGAAGCTTTTTAAAGCTTCTAACTAAGCTTAATAACTTGTAAACTTAAGCTTTGAAGCTTAATGAGAGATATGGAAGTTACTCTTTTCTCTGTACAAAACGACTTGAAGAGAGGGATGTAGAAGTGGTCCTCCGCCTCTGTAGACCGGTCCTTCGCGATCCGATGATGGAAACAGGGGTTCTTGATCGCCAAAAATCTGTCTGTATCAACCGTTTGCGACGAGATTGACCGTAGAGCCCGATCATTCCAGGAGCTCCGCCTTCACACGAGATGGGTAGCGATTGGAAGCTCTTGATCTCAGCTTCGCTCTGATACCACTGGTGCACAGATCGGATGTTGTATGCTCACGTAGTGAATGCCGGAAGGTCCCCAAGAACAATAGAACTCTACTTTTTGCACAAATTACAAGGTAAAAAGCATGAACGACAAGAGTAAGAGACCAATTGGGTGCAATCTCCCCCCATGCCTTGTGTGAGCGCTCCACAAAGCATGTATTTTATGTATTATTCATCTTCAAGCTCAAATAATAGCCCAAATTACAAAATAGCAAGCTTTTAGCTTTTGAGTTTGCTTTAACACAAAATAGGAATAAAGCTAATGGACGGTGCCCAAAGAGTGTGGCATGCCCAATACAATGTCCAAGTAGAAATAACATAATCGTGCGCCCATACGCATACAAAATAATAATAAATAACCGACGCCTCAATAAATAGGCGTGACAAAATATAGGCGCCATGCCTAAGGTATGCGCCCATCAAAATATAATCCATAAATCGAATACTCGCTATCCTCCAATGCTTTCCTCCGCCACTGCTGCTATCTCTACACATCAACTGAAGCATTCACAATCGTTAGTAAAATAATACAATTAAACCGACAAAAGTGAATACCTAGCAGTCTTCAGCTACATAAATAAATCAACTGGTTAGAAATAAATCCTAACCTTAATTTATTATGAGTGTGCACTCTAAACTCATAAACGTTTATTAATTTAATATGCATTTTGCGGAATCACCCGCTATGGAATTACCCATGTACACACTAAATTAATGAAACGCCCGAAAAGGGCAGGCGTCCCCATCAACTTCTCGTACAAAGAATCCACTTTGTGTATGAGCCCCGGTCATCAAAGTTTACAGAATCCACCGTAAAACCTCACGGAATCCACCGTGGCACGGAATCCACCGTGAAATATGCCTCCTGGCATCATTATTGGAGCATCAAATAACCATATATAACCATGAATGACAATCAATGTCAAGTTTAAAGCTCCAATCTTAGCTCAAATGCAATCCCGAAGCATAACCAAGCATGTAACATGAATCATAAGCATCGGTATATCATCCGGGATAATCGATAAGCACCCGGGAGCCATAAGCATATGCTTGCACTGATAAAATAGCATCCATCCCTGTTATAAACAGCAATGAAAAACCTCTATTAAATTGAGAAAAAGAGTGCTCAAATCAATCCCAAAGCATTCCAATACATTGGCATAACATTCCCAGATGATGCGGCATCAAATAGACATCCCAGAAAGCATAAGTGACCTCCAAACAATGCATGAAGTGATGTCCTAAATTGTATGACAACAAACTCTCATAAATTGTGGATCAATGGCTGATCCCAAGAGCTCCAAACTGATGTTTAATGCCAAATACAAGTGCCAAGAGGTGTTGCCAATGATGACTAGGGATTCCAAGAGTGCCAGAAGCTTATTAGAGGCTGAAGGAGGGACTAGACTGAGCAAGAGAGAGTAGGCTAGGAACATGCGTAAATCATGTTGCCTGTCCTAGAGGGGTTGCAAAGGTGGGCTGAAGCAAAAGGAAGGCTAGGAAGAGGTCCAATGCAGTTGGAAGTAGCCTAGAAGACATGGAGTATCAAAAGCATACCTTCAAATGAGAAGCCATGGCTACCATTGAAACTATGAGCTGAAGCTTTTCTCCATGAGCTGAAGCAATGTCAGGTTGAGCTCCTCAATGCTAGTACAATGGCTTTGATACCAGTTGAAGGGAGTGAACCTTGAAGTGGAAGCATAGAACGGAAGCAAGAGCTATGGTGGAAGGAGGAAGAGCAGGAGAGAGAGAGACATACAATGTGAAAACTCCAATAGCCACAATGTGTGACCGGCCTTCCTTTTATTCAAATGTCACTGAAAGAATAAAGAATGAAGTGACAGTGATGGGCGCCAGCCATTTGCAATGTACAGGTGTACGAGTATGCGGATATTGTCAATGTAACTAATATAAGGGTGGCTAGGCACAGGTGCCTTTAACCCCAATAGTCAAGCCCTTTCCACGGTTTGAAGAAATGGATCCGTATCACACCTTGGACTTTCCCTTGGCTGAAGGATCGAAGTCAGAGTCTGAGGAAGAGAATGACTCATCGAATTTCACATCCCGCTTCATCTTCTTCTCCTATGTCTTCCATGAGTCTGCTAACTCCTTGTAGTATTTCCACAAGTGTCCCTTCTTATCACACTGATAACACTAGGCCTTTGACTTCTTTGTAGCACCCCTTTTTGAAGCTAGAAAGGCCTCATTGGAATCTCCATAATGAGACAAAAGCCTCCCTTATCAACGCAAAGATGCCTCGTGCTTAAGCAACATTGAGGATGTATGTGTAAAGTTCACAAGTGTAGAGGATGTCTGCACCAGCAAAACATTGGCCACTTCATCAAACATTGGGGGGGAGGGGGGAAGGGGGAGCTTTGTTAAAATATACGGGATCTAGAGCATCGCAGATGCTAAAGCTATGGAAGTTGAAAGAGGAAGATGAGACTCATGAAGACATTGACCCTAATAAAGACAAATTATCACACAAGTGAATTAAGTTCCAAGATTGAGACTTGGACTCATAAACACAATCTTGTTTATTGACAGTGACAAGACACTTTACTGTAAAGAAAAGAGTACTATCATTGCATTAGAAAAAGAGTGCAAGTACAATGCTTTATAGGAATTGAGTGGTGGCATTTTCTCCAACTGTGCATATGGGATTCTGGTCATGAGTCCTCACTGCTCCTCACAAAGGGACTGCAATAGGTGTGATTGCAAATATCTCAACACCCCTCCTCGATCACAACCAGAAGTACAAAGTATGTAGAGGCTTTAGTGAAAGCAATACCTACAAAGTGTGGGCACACCATAGACATGGTAAAATACCAAAGGCTGTCACAAAAAAAAGGCTAAGTGTGGGTACCACAAACATGGTGGAAATCCAGAGGCTGTAGCAGGGGCCTCACAAAGTGTACAGAGGCTGTAGTATAAGGCTAACTAAGGAGTTTACAAGTTTATGTCTGAAGCATTAGGGCTAAGCACTACAAGGCTAAAAAATTCTATTTGAATAGAAGGACTAATGAGGTTTGTCCTTCTCTTGGTGGTCTTCTTCTTCTTCCTTTGCTCCATTTTCTTCTTCTTCTTTGACTACAACTAGATAGGTCTTTTGGGACCTCTTTCTAGCATGGCAGAACTTCTTGGTGTGTCCGGTCCTTTTGCAGAAGTCACAGAAGAGTTGATCCTTCTTGCCTTTGTACCTATTGCCAACATATAATGCATGTTCATCTCTAGAGGTGCTTGGTTCTTCCTTAGTTTTTAGCTTCTTTTTCTCCTCTAACAGTGATGCCTGGATATCAACAAGTTTAGGGTTTGGCATGTTTATTAAAGTTGTTGATACATTATTATATTCATGAGGCAAACTCTTAAGTAGAACACCGATGCAAACATCTTCTTCCATTTTAATGTTGATTCCTACAAGTTGGGTTAGAAGTCCTTCCATGTACTTTTGATGTGTGGCAAGTGATGTGTTGTACTTCATTTCAAGCCTGAAAAACTCAATCAAGAGACTATAATTTGATTATTTAGACTGTGCACCAAACAAGGTGTCAAGTCTCTTCCATGTATCCTATGAAGTCTCATAGTTATCCACATGGTGGATATAGCTGTCATCTAGCTCTAGTTTGATAATGGCCTAAGCCTTATCATCATTCTTTTGCCAAGTGAGACTACAAGGTCTGCATCACGAGGCTTCTTTTCTTTTCCAGTGGTAATGGCCTAGAGGCCCTTCTTCATCAGGATGAGTTTGATGTGGGTCTGCCAGGTATGAATCCCAACTCCTTTAAAGTGAGCAATTGGAGAGTCTTTGCCCATGTTAGATGGCTAGAGCAGTAGCAAATAACTCCGTAATTCTCAGATTTTATCAGTGGAAGAGCATATTACAGTGTGTCAAGAGACACAAGTAATGACAGTGTGAAAACACACTATGTAAAGACTATATCTAGATTTATGTCGAACTCAAATCTTCTTAGTTTGGGGTCATTGATCTTCCTTCAATGAATCGAGATTCTTTTCCTCCTTAATTTGATGTTGGGATAGTAGATCGGAGTGGCAGTGGGTTGTTCCAGGTGGCAGGAGAGAGAAAATGATGAGATTTTTGAGCTTGATGAAGTTTGGCTATGGCTTCTTGGATTAGGGTTTTGACCCAGCCCTGGTTTTTTTATGATTGTGGGAGAGCTATGCGTGATCATTTTGAAAAAAAATTATATGAGGATGAAGCTTACTTCAAGGGCTATCATTGCCCTATGATGGCAGCTGAAATTGCACTGCGCAAAGATGGATCAAAGCATTCGATTAGCACGGGCACAGATTTTGACAGCATGACGAATCTTCAGCAATGTTGAAGCATAGAATGACCAACGTCGCAGCATGGTGTGCCACAAAGAAGTGTATAATGTTGAGGAAAATTTTCCTAGAAGACATCATGATGAATGATAGCCTGTAGTGTGAGATCCATAAGCTCCAAGATGCCTAGGTACTGCCTGGCTATGGAGGCCACAGAACAGAACTTGAGAAAATTGGCAATGCTGAGTAGAGGATGGGGTAATGTCAAGTTCTGAGATGATATAGAGAAGCTAAAAGTAGCGGGGGAACACTTCTCTAGAACGAAGCTTGGTAAGATTTGGCCTGTGGAGTGAGATACAAGAGCTTCAAGCTGACAAGGTGCAGCTAGCTATGGCAGCCATGAAGGCAAGCTTGAAGGTGGAGATGGAAAGTGAGTTCATAGGATGAGACTGAGTTGAGTAAAGATGGACCAGAGGTGAAAAGCAACTAAAACGAGCTAAGCCATGCTCATTTGCACTGTGATGCTATGTTAAAATGCACAAGATCTAGAGCATGGCAGATGCTAAAGCTATGGAAGTTGAAAGAGGAAGATGAGACTCATGAAGACATTGACCCTGACAAAGAAAAATTGTCACACAAGTGAATTAGGTTCCAAGATTGAGACTTGGACTCATAAACAGAATCTTGTGTATTGACAGTGACAATACACTTTACTGTAAAGAAAAGAGTACTATCATTGCATTAGAAAAAGAGTGCAAGTACAATGCTTTATAGGAATTGAGTGGTAGCATTTTCTCCTACTATGCATACGGGATTCTGGTCCTAAGCCCTCAATGCTCCTCACAAAGGGACTGCAATAGGTGTGATTGCAAATATCTTAACAAGCTTAGAGAATACCGTTCCCACTAGATGTGCCTCTAGAAGGGCAAATTGCATGCCAAAGCTAGTCTTGTATTTGTGTAACGTGGAGCAAAAATGACTGAAAGGTGTCCTTCGGCTCAAACTTCATTTGCTAAAGCCGTCCATTAAGGGTCATAGCATACATGGGGGAAGGTGTCTCATACAATATTTTGAAGCTTCAACCATATTTTTGATTATGTTCTGCAAGAGATAATCACTAGTAGAACTTCTTTATTAGAAATACACTGAAGTAATGTAGAATATGTACGTGCATCATCCAAATCCCATGTAAGCACAGCTTGCTCATGGTTGTTCTCATCAAAATATTTGGAAAGAGGAAAAGGATGCTAAGGCCAAGGAATAGCTTCACATATAATGTACCAAATCCGCTTTTGCACAAACTAGGCTTTCATCACAGCACTCTGTGTAAGGTAGTCAGATCCATGTAACTTATCATCTATAGAAGTACACATAGGAGCCATCTAGAGAGGAGAAGAAGAGAAGCTAAGGTATATAGAGAGAGAATATAGCCAAATCAACAACAAAGAGTATACAAAATAAGAGCTTACATATAGTGTAACCAAAAATCTGATCAAAAGGGGTCAAAAATCAACAAGTATACTTTGATACATGTCAAAATAAGTGGCAGTGTAGAGAGAAAATAGGGTTTGCGGGGAGTAACACAAGGTGTGTACGGCAAACAGTAAGAGAGAAGAGAAACTTAGACACAAGAAAAACATGATGATGATGCATTGAATCATGCTATGAAAAGAAAAGTTGATACTGCATTAGCCAAAGCTCAAAGGATAACTGCATTATCCTATCTAAATTAGGCGGCGGCACCTGTGGAAATCTACACATTGAAGGGAGGAAAACATTGTCCTCCAGGCAACGGGCTATCAAAGTAATCACTGGAAGGTGAAATATAGCTATCGAGGAAGCAGATCGTAGTCCTCTGATGCTGTCAAAGATCTGGAAGATGATCACCAGTTGTCGAGGGGGCAAACCACAATCCTCTAATGTCAAGGAGTGACCTAGGCAAAAAAATGCAAATCCCAGAGTGTCAGAGCTGTCAAACGTAGGGAGTGTAGCCTAGATGTTGACACCAAGTGGATAATAATGATGCCAAATGATGGAGGATGAGTCACGCTGCAAAAACACAGGTCCCAGCAGCCTCTATGACAAACGAGTAACACTAGGTGATGGAGGAGAAGCCAAGCTCCAAAAACGCAGGTCTCAATAGCCCCTATGAGAGACGAGTGATGCCAAGTAATGAAGGAGAAGCTAGGCTGCAAAAACACAGGTCCTAGTAGCCCTTGTGATAGACGAGTGATGAAATCATTGATGCTTGGTGATGTAGATTGTCGCTAGAGGCTAGGATGCTAACTTTAAGCTAGAGATGATGATGCCAGGTAAGGAGAAGGCCTCTAGAATGAAAAATGCAAGTGAAGGTGGAGCCTGAAGGAGAAGGGTGCTGACGCCAAGAAGAGGATGTGATGCCAGGCGGTGGAAGATGCTCCAAATGCACGGCTTGATGCTGGATTAGGGCGCTTGAAGCAAAAAATAAAGGGTGAAGGCAGCCACAAACCACAATGTCCTCCTAAAGGAGGTGTGAGGGCAATGGAAGGGGTTGGTGAGAGAAGGGAAGGGTGTCTGATGACGGAGGAAGAGGGGTGAAGAATGAATCAAGAGTGAGATGGGGTGGTGAAGAAAGAATGAAGTGACTGCCTATTTATAGGCATAGGCTGTCTAGGGTGGTGCACCATTGTGTAGACACCTATTGAAAAAGTGGCCAAAATGTGGACACTAGCCCTTTTTGGAGCTGTCAGTGCAAAACTCTAAATAAAGTGTGTAAATTGAAGAAGTGGTTCCTCAACACCCCCTCTCAGGCCCAAAAATGGATGAAAAAAGAGGAGTGAAAAGAGATACAATGAAGAAAAAGAGGATCCTAGAGATCCAAGATTTCCACTTGAAAAGCAACATGTAAGGAATAGTAGACGGGATGAACTCTAGAATTTGACTCCACCTTGAGAGAGAAGCCACTAGCTCCATAACTCCATGCTCAAAGGTATTCAAAGGTCTCATCACACCAAGCTACGATGATTGAACCTCCGAGGCCCCGATCTAGGTGGTCTCTGAAGATCTTGGGTATCAAGGTAAAAAATGAATGCTCCAGGATGGCCATCCCAAAAGAGTAAATGGTGGGTGACGAACTTCATGATGAGTAGGTGCTCTATCTGAGAATGGAGATGCAAGGGCACTCTCTGAAGTTGAACAAGTAGAAGCTCCCTCTGAGGGCAAAGAGAGTATAGCATCCCTTGAATCCAGGGAATCTAAATACTCATGGGTCATGGTCTTCGAATCATTTGATGACAAGGAAAGTGCCGTTGATTATGCCGAAGAAGGTATTTGGGGTATCGAAGATATCAAAGAACTCCTAGAGATGGCCTCTCGAACCTGAGTAGTCAAGGGTGGGGAAAGGGAGGCTTAGATTGAGCCAAGGATGGGCAACAATCAGTGTCTCTCAGTGGAGCCGAAGTAAAGGAAGGTGTCAAACAAACAATCACTCTCTCTCAAGGGAGTGGATTGCAATACTATGGGTTATCGAGGTGGCATTCTTGAAACCCTAGAAGAAGTAGAAGCAATCTCTGTAGCAGGTCACAAGGAGGCTGGGGTACTAATTGATCCTCCTATGGCTCGAAAGGGCTTAGTGCGTATCAAATGTGTCTTATTGCCTTGAGCATAAAGATCTGAAAGCCAGTGCAAAATAAACTCTATGGCCCAGAAGGGAGAGCTGGCACAATGAGTGCCTAGGGGTAGACGCATATACTTCGACAGGGTAGGAAGCAAAGGTCCATATCAGCAAGCATCGATGGGGGTTTCAATGATGCTGAAAGAGGAGCACCCAGCACCCACTGGTCTATCCATTTGCCTTGGGAGAACTCATAGCACCAAAGTGTCAACTTGTAAAAGGATGGGTGGGTGTGAGAGGAAGAGAATGGTATCTCTATCTCCTAGTGATGTACTGGAAATGAAGGGGAAAATCAGTAGATAATGCCGAACCCGCAACTTATCCTTGCCTTCTCTGATGAACAGGGTCTTTAGCCCTCTGAGCTCCTGCACTCTAATACCATGTCAAAGAATAACATGTATTCTATGATATCGTGTCAAAAAATAACAAGTATGCTCTGATACCATGTTAAAATAAGTGACAGTGCAGAGAGATAGTGGGGTTTGCAAGGAGTAACAGAGAGTGTGTAGTACCGCAAACACTGATAGAGAAGAGAAACTCGAAAGCACAAGAAGAACATGGTGATGATGCACTGAATCATGTTGTGAGAAGAAAATCCGATACAGCAGAGCCAAAGCTCAGAAGATAACTACACTTCCATGTCTGAATTAGGCGGTAGCACTTGTGGAAATCTACATAGTGAAGGGAGCAAAACGTTGTCCTCCGGGTAGTGGGCTATTGAAGTAATCACTAGAAGGTGAAAGATAGCTATCAAGGGAGTGGATTACAATCCTTTGATGCCATCAAAGATGTGGAAGATGATCACTAGATGTTGAGGGAGCGAGAACCACAACCCTCTGATGCCAGGGAGTGACCTGGGCAATTAAACGTGAATCCCAAAGTGTTGGAGTTGTCAAACATAAGAAGAGCAGCCCAAATATTGATGCCATGCGAATAATGATGATGCCAAATGATGGAGGATGAGCCGGACCAAAAAAACGTGGGTCCCAATAGCCACTATGACAAATGAGTGACGCTAGGTGATGGAGGAGAATCCAAACTGCAAAAACGCAAGTCCCAACAGCCCCTATGATAGACAAGTGACGCCAGGTACTAGAGAAGAAGCCAGGCTGCAAAAACACAAGTCGCAATAGCCCTTGTGATAAACAAATGATAAAATCATTGATGTTGGGTGATGTAGATTGTTGCCACAAGCTAGGATGTTGACGCCAAGCTAGAGATGATGACACATCAAGCAAGAAGAAGGCCTCTAGAATGAAAAACGTAGGTGAAGGTGGAGCTTGAAGGAGAAGGGTTGATGCCAAGCAGAGGATGGTGATGCCAAGTGGAAGATCCTCCAAATGCAAGGCTTGATGCTAGAACAGGGCACTTGAAGCAGAAGAGGAAGGGTGAAGGCAACCAAGAGCCACAAACCGCAATGTCCTCCTAAAGGGGTGTGAGGGAAGTGGAAGGGACTGGTGAGAGAAGGGAAAGGTGTCTGCTGACGGAGGAAGAGGGGTGAAGAATGATTGAAATGTGAGATCGGGTGGTCAAGAATGAATGAAGTGATTGCCTATTTATAGGCATAAGCTGTCTAGGGTGGTGCACCACTATGGGCGCACCCAATGAAAAAGTGGCCAAAATGTGGATACTAGCCCTTTCGGGGTTGTTAGTGTGAAACCCTAAATAAAGTGTGTAAACTAAAGAAGTGGTTTCTCAACAAAAGGAAGGTTGATTGTTGTAAAATGAAAAAAAACCGATCAAAAACTGACAAAAATAGTAAAAATGGCCTATACACCACGATCAAGGGTAGAAAATGAAAAACGTAGGCTGGTGGAGCATCTAAAGTAGCAAACTGACAATTGCAGGTTGGAATCCAGGTGCATGCTAGAAACGCAGGCTGCTTGTCTAAAAAACACAGACTTGATCAGCAGGGGAAAGGAAGACCTATAATCACAAATAAATCGCAATAGGTACCTAGATCCAACAATCTGATCCTATGTCAAAAGTGGTGCAGCAATGAAAGCATGGGCAAGTATTGAAATAAACTGTTGAATGCAAGAAAAAATAAAAAGAAAACAAATTAACACTACAAAAGATGAGAACTCAAAAATGTGCTTGGGAAATGGAATCCATATACCAAACACAAGAATGGTGTGTACAACAATGACTCTTTGGCTCTTAGGCACTGGCACCAGCTTCCTCTCTCCACAGAACGTGCAGGTGAAAAACCAAGGAGGGAGCTAGGTATATAAAGAAAATAATACCAAAATAGGGGTAGGTTGGCCAGCATTTAATGCTAGTCAGCCAGGATAAAATGCCCCAAATAAGCATCATAATAACCATAATAAAATGCCTAAATAACCTAGCCATGCTTGACATAGGTCTAACTCACACGTGAGCTATCTAGACTGCCAACAAGACTATTCATACACTCCATAGGAGATGGACAAGATTGTAGGGCTAGTTGGAGTGGTTGAGAAGAGGAGATGCTTTTATGCAAATATGGGACTTAAGTACCTTCTTCCACTTAGTAACTTAGTATCATATATGATTTGCAATTACAGCACACCAGATTGGTTGTCTCTTACAAGGAATTTTTTGTACTTTGTATTTTACCTCAGGATTTCTTCTAAGGTGTGATGAGATTCCATGTGTATCATTTCATTTCCCATCCCAGTCGGGCTGTGGACAAGTGCGGAGGCTTAAAGCTTTATTTCTTGAATGTGGACTTTTGTTGCACATCAATGCATTACAATCTATTCTTGAGTGTCCAAGGTATTCCCTCTCTTTCACTACTTGCATTGGATTGGCCTTTAGCATATCTGGAGGACATGAAATACTTTTATATCAGATTCAGCTATAAGCGCCTACATTCACATAGGGTTTGAGGTGCAAGGATTGTTTTTATGGCAAGTAGGTTCTATGGTTTTGCCAACACCTTAGTCCTAAAGTTTGTTGATCCATGACTCTGGAGATGAGATTTTGCTTCACTCATGCTTCCTTCATGATCTATTCTCTCCTAATGGCCTTGTGGCACCTTACTTTATTAGCCATCTAATAGGCTTTACTTTGTTGTGCCGTATATATATATATATATATATTGCAAATAGCGTGCAGGTCTGGACACGTGATGAAGGCAGCAGGTGCAGCAGATTGTGATTATGTTGAATAGCCGCAGCAGTCGTCACTCGAGTACAAGCAGTAGGGTGCAATTATTTTTGTCAATGGAAATAGCCAGATTGGATGTGGTGGCTCAAACTACAGCCTTTTTATATGATACCACACTTTCCTTTTCATTCAGATGGATACCTTTGCTACTGGAGTGGTTGATAAACATGGTATAGACAGAAGAAATTCAAAAAATGTTTTACATGGACTTGGGGCCATTGTGACATTTTGTTTAATCTAAGCATGCTCAAGATGCAGTCATGCAGCATATTTCACTTCTTTGGATGGTCAATTGGTTTATGTTGTGCTATTGGGCCTATAGCATGTTGTAAGGAGAGCCCTTTTGGCTCATGGTGCTAGATACTGGCAATTATTAACAATGGCTTTATGCATGGAAAGCTTCGTGAACCATGTTGGAACTGAAACTGTGCAAGTATGTTATGGGACATTGGTAGCAATTGAGGCTAGTTGTGGAGGATCCCTTTCCATTGTTGTTGGAGTTAAATTTAGCTCCTTTTCAAGTCCTCGTCTCAATCTTGTAATGGCCTAGGAAATTATCTACTCAAACTGCAAGGCCAACATCGTTTCAAGGGTGTTAAGATTTTTGAGGTAACTATGGTATCTTTTGTGCGAGATGAAGGGCAAAGGTCACACAAGTTTTGTCAATATATGGAAAGGGTGAGAGGCTTTTTATTGGTGGGGGGTGGGAATATACATGTCGTTGGTTGGTGTGTGTAATGTATCCACCTTTATACTTCAAATATTATGTAATATTCATCACTTAATTTAATAACATTTAGCAATAATATTGTGAAATTTCGTTACATATGAGCAAGTTTCGAAGGTGATGATGTTTAGGGATTTTTGAAAGCTTTATTTTTATCATTTTTTGGATAATGTTAGAAATTCTTAATGAAAAAAATATATAGAGATTAAATTTTGGCTTTTTCAAAATTACTCAAACATAGTGGGGCCAAAAAAGAGTGTTGGTAAGGTTTGGGAGTAGCTAAGATGTCCTCATACCTTGGAGCATAATAGTAATATGTGGTGAAAGATGGAGCAGGAGGTGAGAGCACAAGCGAAAGCAAGACGATACAAGAGCTATCGAGGTTCAAGGAAAAGAGAGAAAGGTGATATATGAGGACTCCAACAGTTACAATGTATAACTTGCCTTCCCTTATTCTATTGTCATTAAAAAATAAAGAATAAAGTGGTGGTGATGGGTAGCCTTGCTACCTACAAGGTACAAATGTGGGCAGCTAGGCACATGCAGTCTTTTAATCCCTATCAACCTCAAATGGCCTAACCACATGACCTCTTTGTAGGCCTCAGCGGTTGCAATGTACTTAATCTTTAGTGCACAACGTTGTGCATTTGTGCACTATGGACATTCAAGAAATGCCTCCATCAAAGTAAAGATATAGCCAAAGATGGGCTTTCTACTCTCTGCATGTCCTACATGATCAGAGTTTGTGTAGTCTACAAGTCTAGTATCTTGGTCGGCATCCTAATGTCGTCGGCTATGTGTCACCATATAATGAGCCGCAACTCCCATTGCAAATGCTATGTCAGGTCTAGTGGCCATCATGGCATACATCAAGCTATCCACTTTAGATATATATGGAAACTTGACCATCTCGACCTTCTCATCATTTGATTAGGATCAATTTGTTTGATTGACCTTCATGTGAGAAGATAACAAGCAACCAATAAGCTTACCACACTGTGTATGGAATCACTCAAGTACTCTGTGGATATACTCCTTCTGGAACAAGTAGAAAAGTTCCTCAAAGCAATTAGGCATCATGCATATGCCAAATATGTGAGAGGCATGTCCATGTTCATCTCAATGCTATTTTTGAGTTGAGTCTTTAAAGCATATGCTAGTTTATAGTTCAGTCTGTGCATGTGATTCAGTGGGCTAGGGTATCAAGATATTTTTTTGATTATTTAGGCAATTTATTTGGCTTTTTGTGATGGCTATTTTGGTGTTTTCTGTTGGTTGACTAGCATTAAATGCTAGTTGATCTATTGCCATTTATGGCATTCTTTTGGCTTATTTATTCAAGCTTCTCCACATATCATTATTCATTTGTCATTCATAGGTCCTTGCTGGAGAGAGGAGTTGATACCAGTGTCTTCACAACTAGTGACTTACATTGATTTTGTATTATCCCATGTATTGGTATATGGATTCTGGTTCTCGAGCAGTCTAGGTTCTTTTCTTTTGTAGTGTTTTTTTGTTCTCTCTTTTCACATCCATGTAATAAAGCTCTAGATCTAGTGTGTGAATTAAGGCCAAAATCAAGCGAAGGGTAGTAGTCATCTTGACCACAAGGGAGAATGTATAATTAAAGTCAACTGTCTTTTCCTCTTTACAACCCTTTGCAATCAAACGAGCCTTGTATACTTTCTTAGAGTAACCAAGGGTGCTCTTCAACTTATACACCTACTTACATGGCAATACATATTTACCATCCAATAAGGGAATCAAGTTTCACATATGATTTTTTGCAGTGAATCAAAGTTAGACTGTACGGATCTCTCCCAAGACTGACTATCACCTCTGTGCATAGCCTCCTCATAAATGAGGGACTCATCAGAATCTCTCCACCAAGACACAATGCATAGAGGGCTCAAAATGATCATGATGATGTGAGGCTCTATCAAAGTGCCTCAAAACTTACTATGGGGCTTTTAGTGCCTATTCTCTCTATCTAACATCATGATCCTATACAATAGGTGGATCCAAGGTCACTGATAGCTGATGTAGGCTATCTAACTAGGGTTGATTACACAATAACAAAATGCTCCTCTTGAAATATTACCATGCTTACTTCAACTACCTAATCTGGTTGCATATGCATCTTTTCCTCATGGAATACAACATCATGGATGAGGATAACCTTTTGAGCATGTGGATCCCAAAGGTGATGGCCATCTCACCTGCATCACCATAACTAGGAAAGATGCATATGATTGACAGGGTATGGGACCACAAACATTTGAATGCACAAAAGCCAATAGCTCACCCATGTGCGTAGAACCGGACTTTTTATGCAAGTTGCGAGTTTGCTTTCCATATAAAGAATGATCACAGGAATCAAAACATGAGTAGTCAAGAGGCAATAAGTATTGCAAATGAGTTAGGACTTTCATTCCTTTAAGGAACATATGCCCTAGCACCCGAGCATACTTGAATGACTTCTTGTTCATCTCAATTGCTTCTTTCTTGAACTTTTCAAGTACATTAAGTGAGTTACTAAAGTGCTTAAGCTAAAGGCCTGTCCTCTTCATTTCATTTCAAGCCATTACATTTTCAAATCATCCTATCATGCAGATATACCGAAATTGTGAGAGTGCGCAATAGAAAGAGAAAAGTGAATACGGAAAGGAGGAGACAAAGAGAGAACACAAGAGAGAGAAGGAACAATGTGACTGCGATTGGCGAAGGAACCCCTCTGACGAAATTTTCTATTGCCGCACCTATTTCTAATTGTGCACCATTTATCCCATAAGTAACAACCCATAAGTAACAAATAGAGATCCTACAACAAATCACCTTGGGGAATCATATGACTCAATACACCACTGTCAATGGGCTGAAGCTGCTTAAAAGACGAGATAGTCAAAGAAGGCGCCTCCACAGCATAAATTTGTAGAAACACATGCTCAATGGTAATAGCACATGATGAAGTAGAGGTAGACAAAGGCTCCGATGTAGATCCACCCTTCACTCCCAAACGAAGGTGAGGGTATTTCCTCCAACACTTCTCCTCAAGATGCAAGGTCTTCCCACAATGAGAACACATGGGATATCCTTGATGCTTCCTCATCACAGAAGCTATATAAGAGTTAAAAGATAACTCCAACTTCCTCTTCTTTCCTTTTGTCATATAAGCATGACCATGTGCACGAGCTTCGCTAGAATCTGACTCACTGTGATGTGCATCTTACTCAAGTACCAATGGAACTAGCTCCTCCCAAGTGAAAGTCTCCCAGCTATGAGAAGTGAGAAGATCGATGTAGAACACATCATATGTCGATGATGGAAGATGCGAGAGAGGTATCACTAATAGATCCTCTAAAGAAATGTGTACCAAGGGATGCAAGCTCATCCCGAAGCTCCTCCATCTTGTGGATGTGATCCCTTATCATAGGGTAATTTGTGATAAAAAGCTATTGTACATTCAACTCCAAAGATAATCAATACCCAAAAGTCCGGTGTCAAAAGAGAGATCATAAGCTCTACCAAACCTGCAAATATGTCTAACCTGCATGATCATAGAATCTATACAACTCATAAAGAGAAAAGAGCATGCATAAAGCTTCCAGATCTACAACCACACCATCACGTGGATCCATGATAGGTCAGGGTATAGGGACTATGACAAAATTCCAAAGGTCATAGTTGTCGAGGAGGCACTCCATGCAACATGACCATAAAGGGTAGTTCATCCCATCCAGCTTGTCAAATGTGATTAGAGAGGGTAGGATGGCACCTGCTCAAGAGATACCATCAATGCCAATCGAGAGACTATAAGCCCCAAAAGAATATAATGGGAAAGGTTCATAAAATGGTGGTCAGTTTGAATCGTTCCTTACCACACGATCCCCTATAGCATACACATTGTCCATAGATGTTTTTCAATAAAGTACCTACAAGAAAATAAAGAAGATGTTGCAACTTGAGTTTCATCCAAACTTTTATACATGTCCTATCTTGCTGCTAATACTTTAGTCTTATCTCTTCTAGGCTCCTCATATAATCCTTCCAAAGCTTGCACCCTACTTGTTGCACTATGTCATCTTGATGCTTTTGGAAATTTTTTAGCATGGTTTGTTATCTTGACTTGTGGTTGTGGTCTCCTTTGCCTAAGTGAGCTTATCGATCTCTGCTTTCTCACTTCCCAACTAAGTCAGACCTCTTTTCCTTTGTGTGAATCTCCTTTCTCTGCCAAGATTTGTGCTACTTGTTGAGAGATTGATTGGCCCTTTTTGCACAAGAGCTCCTCAAGGGAAACCTTACTTGCCTTCTCATGTTCCTCTTGGCTCTATTTCATTTTAGCTTCTAGCTTTTTCCACTCCTTCCTTAATCTCCTCTTTGCAGCTCTAATCATCATTCGTTGTTCTTCTATTTCTCTTTCATCTGATTCTCCTAAGGAAGATGATGAGCTAGGCTCAATCTCCTCTCATTGTTTCTTCTTTTTTCCCTCTAGCTCATTGACAAGGTTTTACTTTTCTACTTCGTCCCTCTATCTCTTCTCCTTTCCTTGGGTGTTGTGCTCGCCTATGGTCTGTAGTGATGGTTGTTATTGTTGGGCTACAAACACAGTTGACATAACATCTTGAAATGGCATACCCATATTGATTATGATGACTCGTGTTACTGCACTACCATAGTTGATAATGCTATTCAAAATCCTCTATGTGATTTGATTTCTGATTGAGATCTCTCATGAGGACCTTATTTTCCTTGGTTAAATACTTAGTTACACATTTCATCAAGAGGGCATATAAATCCTAATTAATAATATTCCCCATTATATTGTCTTCCAATAACCACTTAGGGACTCTGGCTATGCTAGTGGTGGCTTTATTATAGGTGAAAAGATGATGGAATACATATGCGGTAACTTGAAGGTCGTCATCTATCATGGCTTTTAACATCACCCCTTTGGCTATTCATGACAGTGTTGTCCCGCCTTTGTGTAACTTGTGGTGTTTTTTGTGTCCTAGTGTATCTACATAAATTAGCTTTTATCTTGAGGGTTTCTTCTATTAATTGTGAACAAAGCTCAAATTTTACAACCCTCTCTGATAGTTATCACCTTGCTTTATAGCATAGGAGAACCTACTATTTTATGTCAAGATGATAGTTTCTTATAAGAGCCAAGCATGCCTTTAAATGAACATTAATATCCACGGCTTGAATGTAGCCGACCAAACCACACTTGACAATCAATCTCCTTGTTGTTTGATATGTGTTGAAAAAACTTGACAAGTTTATCAAGGAGTTGGAACCACATTAGTTCTACTCCCCATATGCTTACTTGCATGTTAAAATCCACCCTTTGTTGCATAGTGAATACAAATTTATCTTCATTGAGGGGATCTTTGATTAATATACTGGGCATGACGCAACATAGGAGGGGTGGAGCCTTCCTGGGCTACCATGTGCAAAAACAATTAACATTCATTAGAATTATCTAAAAAGAAACAATTAAAGTACAATTCACTCACCAGTATTTTACTTGATTAAAGCTTTTACCACATAAATTTATTGTAGGTTGCTTGCTTGATGATCAGTTCCTTGTCAGGAGGAGTTGGTTGTTGTGTTACACAGCTCAACGTTTGGGGCCAATGGAAACACTCTTATTATTTTAGGAGTTTCAACCTACAAAGTAAGGCTAGCTCTCACCTAGCCACTCACACGATCTACGAATACAACAATTCACTCGTAGTGAGCTTGCTAGGCATTCCATCAAGTATGATAGAAGCATGTTGCAAAACTCCA
Source organism: Lygodium microphyllum (assembly GCF_053477565.2). Lineage (NCBI taxonomy): Eukaryota > Viridiplantae > Streptophyta > Polypodiopsida > Schizaeales > Lygodiaceae > Lygodium > Lygodium microphyllum. Next base: position 108,367,922 of record NC_141135.1, read on the forward strand.
CGATCCAAGTGAGCAGCCTTCAATTCTCGACCCTCTACAACCTCCACATGCATGAGAGATCATGGATAGTAAGAGAGCTTCGAGAGAAGATGGAAGAGCCTCTCTCTCTCTCTCTCTCTCTCTCTCTCTCTCTCTCTCTCTCTCTCTCTCTCTCTCTCTCTCTCTCTCTCTCTCTCTCTCTCTCTCTCTCTCTCTCTCTCTCTCTCTCTCTCTCTCTCTCTCTCTCTCTCTCTCTCTCTCTCTCTCAAGCAACTACACAAAGTTTCTATACACATTAATAGCCTTTTCCATTAGTTCTCATCCTTTTTATACAATAAATCAAGTACATGAGTTTGCACACACATTAATAGCCTTTTCCATTAGTTCTCATCCTTTTTATACAAGAAGTTTAGGGTTAGGGTTTCTTCATGTCCCTTGGGCATCCTGCCCCTTCAATGGCCTTTCTAATCGGTCATGGATTCTATTCATGCTTCTAGACCTTAGTCTTTAACTAAAAATTGACTAATACAATTGACAACTTCAAAGTGTCAACTAGTTGTTACAACTTACATAGATGGTGGTGGAGTGAAACAATGGTGAGAGCATGTTTGTAGATGGAGATATGATCCCAATGTAACTAGATATCATAGTAAGAGAGAGATTGATAAGATGCTTGTGACTTGACCTTTTGGAAGGTTGCTGATGAGTACGGAAGTGTAAGATAGCAAGTGATTGATAAGGAATTTCAAGCATGTTATCTTTGAGAGAACTCCAAGAGTTGGGCATAACATCTTCGATAATAGCATACTTAGTGTCAATGTGCTCTTTTATCCCTACAAATACCAATGTGATCGTGCATTTCTTTGTACTTCATCCATTCCTTTCCCCTCCTTTGGAAGGCCAAGATAGTTGGCCGATTTGAGAAAGATACAATTTTTAGCTAATGATTTGAGTAAGGTAGGTGGTAGACCATTTCATTATGAGATTGAAAAAACATTGGAAGAGAGAGTAGTTGTGATTGTTAATGAAGTTGTTGCTATGTAAGGTAGAATGATGATTGAGATTTGGATACACAATTCGAGCAAGATGATTGCAGGAGGAAGATAACTGTGTGAATGGTCGGATAGGGTAGGATTTTTAAAAAATGATGATTTGATGGATTGGAAGATAAATAAACATAGTGTGGATGGATTGTCACAGTAGGATAACATCATGTGTAGGGATTTAGGATTGCAAATTGAGAAGTAGGAATGTGATAATGAGAAATTCAAGGAGATAGGATTTTGATATACACTTGGAAACATTGTGAGAATCATGAATGTGTAGGAGGAAGCCAATAGTGTGTGTAATTGCATTTGGTCAAGAGATCGTGGCACATAGTTAAAGTGGAGTGTGTGTGTGCCATAAGAATATGGTGGATATTGAGCCCATAGTTAAAGTGGAGTATGTGCGTGCGTGCGTGCGTGCGTGCGTGGTGTGTGTGTGTGTGTGTGTGTGTGTGTGTGTGTGTGTGTGTGTGTGTGTGTGTGTGTGTGTGTGTGTGTGTGTGTGACCATAAGAATATGAGAATATTGAGCCCATAGAGAAAGTGTAAGATAAGGATCAAGATGTGATCTTGAGATTGAAGCTGGTTTTAGATAAAGAGTAGATGTTAAATGACAAATGTAAGGAAATAGGATAGAACTTAGAGATGTAAGAGAAGTAGAAAGTGATGTACCTAATAAGGGAGTGACCTTGAAGGTTGGTAGAAATATCCAAAAGTTTATGAGAAACAGTAGGAGTATCCATGTTGTCAACTAAGAGAGTGATGAGGTTTTGCCATCTTATTGCCACTGAAGTATCATTAAAATTTCTTAAAGAACACAATTCAATAGAGAGGCCACAAGCAATGCCTTCTTGGGCCTCGAGATGTAGGGTGTGAAGGGTAGGATGCAAGAGGAGAGACTAACACGGGTGACAAACATTGTAGTATTGAGAGTGACTAGGAAGCCTAGAGCATGCTTGAATGGATGAGTTGAGAGTAGGAGAGCACAAAATGGAAGAGTCATGACAAAGAGATGGATGTGAGGGGCCTTCATTTGGTAGAGAATTGGGGTTGTCCATCAAAGAATTTTCTATATATTCAACTAGTTGACAAGAGAGAGTGAACAATGGACGTAATGAGGATACAAGGATGAAACATATGTATTGCATGATGTGATAGAAATATCTTGGGAAAAACACTTTAGATAAGGAAGAGTATTTAGATTTTAACAAAAGAGGTGAGAGTGAACATGTGGCAAAGGCAAGGAGCTAGAAAACTATGTGAAGCATATGCATGTTGGCACAAGTAAGATAGTCTATGTAAGTGAGGATAAGATTAGAGATAAGGTTTGTGGATAAGGATCAATAAAAGCGGAGAAAAATGGGAGTTAACGATGGATTGTGTGTGGGAGATCACTTTAATGGGTAATGGATGGGTGGGCCACAAATGAGGGTGAGAGAGAAGGGGTTTAGACCTTAATATGGCAAAGGACCAAAGGTGTAGGTAAGTGGAGTGAGGAGATAAGATGAGAAAAGGATGACAATGATGATATATATATATATATATATAGGATGAGAGAGAAGGGGTTTAGACCTTAATATGGCAAAGGACCAAAGGTGTAGGTAAGTGGAGTGAGGAGATAAGATGAGAAAAGGATGACAATAATGATATATATATATATATATATATATATATATATATATATATATATATATATATATATATATATATATATATATATATATATTAAAGGAGAGGTGATAATGAAGAAGATAAGAGTAGGTAAAAATGATAAGAATAGACAAGAAGTAAGTGGATAGGATAAAATGAGATCAAGATAATGAAGATAAGGTGCATGTGGATAAGGTTAGTTTACCTTGACATGGATTCAAATCCTACTAATCTACACACGAAAAAGAAATTGATTTGGATTGCATACAAGAAATAAATCTAAGGAGTAATTGAGTAGAAAAAAATCTAGAAGCTAATAACCTAGGCCCTTCGGAGCTTGGTGTGCTCTGATAGCATGTAGTGAAAGTGATGGTGAGAGAAAGAGAGAGAGACAATGGGATGGAGAATGAATCACACACTTGTAATGCTCACATTCTTGCACACTTACATTGCAATAGCTGAGAGTATACATATATATGTAATAAAGGTATGGATATGGTAGGTTCTCTTAGTGAAATATCCTCCACATGTTCTATATCCATCTTGTCTAGTTCTTCTAAATATCTAGATATTGTCTTCCTAGATATTCTCTAAGTACATGTTCATGTGAGTACATTCTAATATTCTAATATTCCCTCTCTAGAAAAGGTTAGCAATATCTTCTAACAGTTGTGATATTGGGGTTAATGCTTGCATGTGCCTAGCCACCTACATTTACTTGTACACTATACCCACACACCTCTACATTGCATGTGGTGGACGCCCATCACTATCACTTTATTCTTTATTATTTCAGAATAAAGGTAGGTCACACATTGTGACTATTGAAGCTCGCACACACGTCTCTCTTTTCTTTACTTGAACCTCCATAGCTCTTTCTTCCATTTTACTTTTGCTTGTGCTTCCACTTCCACTCCACCTTTCAACTAGTACTAGAGCGCACATTCGAGGAGCATCATTGATCATTTGCTTCATCTTGTGAAGAAGCTTCATTCCCACCTCTCATAGCAACCATTAATTCATTCATTCGATATATACATTGAGTCCCTCCATCTCTCAACTTGTCTAGCCTAGCTCCAAGACCTCCAAGGCATTGAGTAGGCACTCTTGAGTGTCCTATAAAGGGCATTAACCACATAGCCACCAATAGCCCCCTCAACAGAAGCTACGTTGTTTGCACCTATTGGAACAGCCTTCTGTCCTTGACCTGTAGTTGGTACTTCTCTCGGCAACATTGGCTCCTAGGAGTTGCTCTATTGATTGGACATTATTCTAGGCTTCATTGGATTTAGTTTGGGCACTATATTTGAGGAAGGAGAACTCGGCCATTGCCTCACTGTTTACAACAACTCGTTGTGTACTACCTATGGACAACTTACTCTTCATAGTGCATAGCTTTACTAATGCTAATACACCTATGTATTGATGTTGGGATCCTATTAGATCATTGTGGACGCTATTTTGGATTGATTTGAGCTTCATTTGCTCTATCTCTTGAAGATTTCTTGTTGTAATACATAGTAACCAACAAGCTTGTAGGTCACAAACTTTATGCTTTGAATACCTACAAGACATTTGAAGATGTTACATGCTTATATAGATACTTGGCATTAATGTATGTGCCTAGATATACTTATGATGTGCTTTGAGCTTTGTATTTGAGCTCTATTGGATGTATTTGAGCTAGTCTTGAGCTTTGCTTGCTCGCTTTATATTCTAGATTTGCTTCCAATGGGAGATACTTGTACTTTTGTATATCTCAGTTGCTACCCGAATATTCCTAGCAATGGGAGCTTACTCATTTAGTGATTTGCCTATAGATCTATGGTCATTTACTACAATTTCAAGGATAACAATGCTAAATACTGTTAGAATTTTAATTATGAAAAGTCAAAAACAATGGTGGAAAAGGCTATGCACAACTTTGTGTCTATCTTGAAGTGCTATCGATATGACACCCTACATGTGTATCATGAAAAAGCACTTTTTGAGTAAATTACAAAAATGGCTTAGAGTCGCAACCTAAGGGTTTAGTGCAAAGAAGTATGCATTCTAAATTTTCAATCTACACATGCACATTTTACAAATTTTCATGATCACACCATTCTACTCATTTTATTGTTTGCTTTAACAAACCTAGTCTGTGCCTTGAGGTGTTCATCATTTCGATTCTGAGTTTAGCCCCAATATGCTCAAGTTTCTATCACAAGTGCACAATTGGGTCATAAAGATTAACCAAAACCCATACTAGGGATGTTATTTATGTTTTAAAGGTTGCCATGAATCTTCCTTTATTCGTTGGCTTGCTTGCCTTGAAAAGGCCTCATCAACATTTAAATAGGTAGCACTATAGTAGGGCTCAAGCATTCACTAAAGGCTACTTCCTATACCTTAGGTTTTGGATCTTGTTCATTTGGATCAAGACCCATAAAGACTCTCGCATTTCATTGGTCTCTTTTATCTTTTTGTTGTTCGATAACTAGTCTTACAAGAGTTGGGTCTATTTCTTGGTTCGAGCATCAAAACCCTATGAAAAGTTTATAGAGTGGGTGTCTTGAATTTGAGATTGTGACCAGTACATGCAAGTCAACATGAGATAGTTGAGAATCCATTTCACAAAGCTTGAGAAATTTTGCAAGGACCAATGCATGAGCACAATTTCACAAAGTAGGAGAGGTCTTGGTATATACTACTACTGTTGATAGGTCATTAACATGGAGTGGATCTTCAAAACTGAAGTTCCACTTAGTTGGGTCCCTGGACAACTACAGGCCTTCTTGGACACCAAATAATACATTAATAGGAGAGCATTGACTACACATGGAAATTTGCTCATATGCCCCATATGATCGTGCCACTAGATTGGTTATGGATCTTGCATTGTATCACCAATACCATGTGTATGAAATGCATATCAAGAGCATCTCCCCAATTGAGCAAATTGAATGAGAAGTATAAGCAAAGCAATTCAAGGGATTCATCATTCGAAGACATTGAGTACACTCTCTACTACTTGGGGAAGGCTCTCTATGGCCTAAAGCAAGGCCCTCAAGCATGATACCAAAGGATTGACAAATCCCCTTTGCATGGAGATTTTACAAGATGAGAATGGAATGTCTCTCCCAACAAAATTACTTTGTTGAGATTGTTTCTACCTTTAGCATAGGCAAGTGCATCTCCATTTCTACTACAGATCCCAATGTTAAGCTTATCCTTGATGATGGTTTAGAGATTATTGATGCCATTTGATACTTTAAAATTGGTCAAATCCCTTCTTTACTAAGCCAACATTGTCTTTTAAGGCAATATTTTGAGCCAACTCTAGACTTCCTCAACTTAGCTCATTCACATGCCAACATGCAAGTGTTTCACTACTATCTCAAAGGTACATTATTCCTCAACACTCAACACCGTAGGAACATTACTTTATAGAGCTATTTAGATCTAGATTTTGTTGGAAAATCAACATTAGGTCACAAGGTGGTTGAGTGCTAAAGGATTTTGGCGCATATGTCCATGATAGTTCATCAAAGCTGCAAGAAGGGGTTGAGGAGGAGGTTTAGCATGGCAACGCATGAGACCATTCCATCCTTATCTTTAATATAGTCCCACTAACATGCGACTTGGACTTCTAGTCATGAACCAAGCACATTGGAATTGATACTATCTTGTTCTTGGACCAAGCACATTAGTGTTGATACCATCATGTTCTTGAGTAGAATTTATAACCCTTGGATTGGAACCATAAAATCTGAAATATGGCATACAATCTCTCAATGTAATTAAGTGCTCTACGATTTCTCCAAGGCTAGAATTTTCATGTAAGAGAATATCTCCTTATCCTATGGACCCAAAGTCAAAAGTTGTCCAAAAGAGAACAAGTTGATAGACACCTCCAAGCTTTAGAGGGCTCCCATAGCTTTTTATGCACTAGCTCCTCCTACCCCATTGGCAAGCCACATTGCAAGGCATCAAACACACAAGGCTATCTATGAGCAGGGAGATACATTTGACACAATGGACCAATTAAGATTGGGCGAGTCATCGACATCAAAGACCCACTACAAGTTTCTATTCATATTGGGACCAAATGTCACTTGATGGAGCAACAAAAGAAGCAACCTATTATTCCTCTTTCATTCTCTTTAGGCAAAGTATAGAGCTCCATAGGCACCGACCTAGAATATTGCACACAAGCACATTGAGGTTGGATACCATTGTGTTCAAGACTAGGTCTTGCATTTGATAATAGTCCCCCATTGTGTTTCACCCATAGATCAACTAAATTTTGCAATGACTGAATGGGGGACTACTTTTGAGGCAGTTCACAGAGAAATTCTGAGACCAGTGGAGACCACCTACCATCACAATGGGCCCATAATTCACCCGTTTTCATAGGATCATTGGGTGCCATTCATTCTTGTGCTACCATTTATGCAAGCATCATCATGGTTTGACAACATGACTCAGAAGTGTGCTACCCATCTCAAAGGATGATTGTTGATTAATAACAAAGGTAGTTGCAATGTGCAAATGTCAGTATTAGTTGCGCAACATGAGAACAGCCCATGGTAAGATCATGTGCAGGGACTCCAAGCACATGATTTACTCTATTAAAGTGACTTCTTTTCGTGCATTGGATTTCCTGCTTACATTGTTGCAATTGGGACCAGCAGACAGTTCCAGGGTATCCAAAGTGATAAAAGCTTTTAGTAGGATTAATTTGACCTTTGACAAGTAGCAATCTAAGTTTTGTTCTTCCTTTGGAAGATGCTTCAATTCAAAACCATGCACCATCTACCAATGCATTTCCAAATGAAATTGCAGAATCACTTATCTTTGATTTGGCTTGCATAGTATCTCTGCTCGTCATTGGGTTCCTTACAGACCTTTGCTTACATCCATAGCCCCAAAGTCCTTGCGCACAAGTTGAGCATCTATGCCACCACTCAAAGAATAACATAGTGACCCATCCACAGAACAAACTCATAAGTTATAAACATGTAACCTCCCAATCAAGGAGGCTACATTTCTATCAACCATCCACATTGGCTCTGCATGCACGAAGTTCATAATAACTTTAGTAAAGAAGGTGAAGCATCCTCTTCAAGATCCTTAGCATAAGCATACAATTCTAGGACACAAACTTGGGACACAGATTTGTAAACAATGTTGATTTCTTTCTGGAACACATCTACAAGCCATGCTGCATCTCTGTCAACCATGCTGCTATGATTGGCTCTGCATGCATGCCGTTTATGATAACTTAAACCAAGAAGGTGAAGCATCCTCTTCAAATTCCCAGCCCATCTTCACAGCCACTTAGTGTAAACATACATTTCTAGGACAAACTTGGGCCACTAGGATTTGTAATCAATGTTGATTTCTTTCTGGAATACATCTGCAAGCCACCACACCTTGACTTTGCTCGCATGCTACTACTACTGCCCCCATAGCACAACTAGTACACCTATTTTGCATACTAAACACTGCACTTCCCTGGCAATCCCCCGTGCAGCAAGTTGGCATAACAATGTAAGGTAGTCCTGCAGTGCAGGTCTTTGAAACCATACCACACAGTTCCTATTTCTATATACAAAAGTTATCCTCGTACATTTATTTCACATATGCTTACAAATCAAGCTAATAAAACATCCTTGTATATATATGTTAAACAAGAATCTTATCAAAACACAAGAACAGAATCTAAGATGCTAATCCTTACAATAAGGTATCTGAGAAGTCATCAAAATTGAGGTGTGCTCCTCACAAAGCACCATTTGGTAAAGTGATAATGTTCAGAGGAAAAAAACCATATAATGATCAGTCTTAAGAAAACCTGAAAGTCTGACCCAATCTCAAATTAGTACACTATGTGCCGCAAAGCAATCTACCAATAAACTCATAGCTACATTCCTATCCAGGCCCCCCTACTGACTACCTCACTTGAAGCACTTTGCCTCCAGCAGCTTCTCACCATCATACTCATCAGGCTCTTCAAAGTATACATTTACTCTTTCCTTCTGGGCTTCATCTGAGAGATCAACTTTGGTCCATTCATACAGTTCCGTGTCATAACACTCTTCCAGAACCATTTTGGGGATCTCTGGGCCCCGGAAGAGCCACACCCCCTTGATTTTGAATGGCGCTGTTTCTCCAAAAATGCAAATCTTGGCAAATGCATACTTGCGCACAAGATCCATCCGCTGTAAAAAGCCACTAACCTTGTTCATAGTAACAAAGGTCACTGTGTTCTCATCATTGTACTTGTAATCACAGAACCACAGAGAATAACCTTCAGGGTCAAACATGTTCCAAAACCCTGCATGAATGATCAGATCAGTAAGCTCATGAATGTTGTTCTCAACCATGTATTTTACAAATTCCAAACATTAGGATATTAAGTTCTAACACAAACCTTTGATTGCAACTTCCCTAAAGTCCTTTGCCTTTGTGTTAGAGTAGAGACGTTTCCAATCATCAAGAACCATACTGCTCGGCGGAAGAAGGTCTAGAGGATTCTTGGGTTTTGGCTTTGGCTTCTCTTCCTCTTCATCCAGTGGTGCTGCATCTTCTACCTTGGCTGGTGCTGGAGCTTCCTTGGGTTTAGGGGCTTCCTTGGCCTTCTGCTTCTTTTCCTGTGGTTCTGCTTTCTTTGCAGGCACTGCTGGTTTCTTACTTGGCGGACTTGGAACCTTCTCTGGCAGTTTCACATCTCCAAAATACTTCTTGACATTTGGCTGGTTGGCCATAGTCCAGAAATATCTCTCAAGATGAGGAAACACTGATAGAAACTCCTTGGTGAAAGCTTCCTTGAAGCCTCGCAGAAGATTACAGGCTAGTATGATGTCTGCAAGAGTGATAAAGTGCCCAACTAAATATGTACGTGTGGCTAAATAGTCATTGATAACTGCCAGCACCTTCTTCAAACCTTCGAAGGAAGATTCAACTACCTACATGAGTCAAACAAAACTTTAAGATGGAAATGGTGCTAGCCAGGGTGTAAGAAGAAAGTCCCTCATACATTAAATAACGCACCTCTGCTATATATGGACCATAACCAAGCAGGGGATATAGCCACCTACTGAGTAATGTATCTACTTCAGTGGTGGCAACATCAATCCACTGATCAATAAGGGCCTGAAAAAGCAGGAAAAAACACACTTCTCAAAGGGAAAAAAAAGTTCCAGACACTGTACATCCTAGCAAAAACAACTTCATTACTACTATCCAAACACTGTACATCCTAGCAAAAACAACTTCATTACTGCTATCCAGAGCATACCGATTCATAGACTGAGCTCCCAAGCAGTGATGAATCTTTGCCCAATCTTGCAACTGACAGGTACCACAAGAACATTAACAAATAAGTACTGTTCAACTGGGCAAATTCATGTTGTGAACATCAAGACTTACCATAACGAGCTACAGCATTGCTTTCAAATAAAGGACCATCAGGAGTCTCTAAAGCAGGCACCTGCAGCAGGATCAAGCACAAAGCTTAGGTGATGTATACAATTACAACTACGAAAACATACTAACACTATTTTATTTCCACACAACTGAAATACCTTTCCAAAGGGATTCAATTTCAGAAACTCTGGAGTCTTGTTTGAAACTCCAAACTCAAAATTTGGTGCATATTCTATCTTCACTCCAACATACTCAGCTGCAATCGCAGCCTTGTAGGAATTCTTACCTGCACTAGAATGTAGGATCTGCAAAATGTCATTCAAATGCCTACTGTATCAGGAACAGCTATACCAAAAAGGGAGCAGCAGATTTGAGAAGTTACATGATAATGACTATAGATTGAGATCTAACAGCCTGAGCAGTAGTATGTTTGCCAAAACAAGCCCTTTGTTAACTCTAACAGCACCTATAGGGTCAGAGTTTCCATGAATATCACAGTCTATATGTTTGACCATATTACCCACATCTACAAAGGGACAACAATTACACGATCCAGACACCACCTTAACATTCTTAATGCAATCTAAGAACTAATTACACTGACATTAACCATTCAGCCTGACATATTTGGCTTCCAAACGCTATGGCAAAAATGAAGGCACCAGGCTAGATGATACACAAAAAGTGAAAAGGAAAATAGAAGAGATTTGCAAATCTTTTGCCTAAAAATCAATTGCATTGAGAAGGCTGTTTCAGCGAGCTGGATCTGGAGAGCTTCCAGTTACAGTTACAGTTACCATATAACACATCTCACAGCCATAACTCATTTCTTCATCACTCCTATACTATGCCAACTCAGATGCAAAAAATCAGTGCAAAAAAAGAAAATTTCAAGCAATAGCACTGTAGGAGTAATGACATAAGTTGCACAATGTTGATATAGTACTGCAGATCCCAAGTGTACCAACCATCCAAAATTTGCATCGATACGGCTGAATAGTACCGGATCCAACCAAGTGTAAGGAGCTCACTTAAATATTTATGTGGATGCTAAAAGACAAATCTGCAATACAACATCCCTAGATGGAAGGCGATTAGAATCATTCTAATGACAACCCTGGAAAGGTGCAAGCACTTCCTATCTTACACAGAAGGAGGAGTGCAGTGCTCAGGCACCACCATCCTACATAAAAAGGTCGGAGTGCTAACCGCACAAACTCATTTTGAATTCTCTGACAGTGCGAAGAGTAACAAGCCAGCGGCGACAGGAGGCTCACAGGGCATACAAATGTTTAAATCTACGAGTTGTTTTAAATGATCGATCTAATGTGCACGAGCTTTTGCAACGACAGCTAAGGCATGAAGCCTGCTTAATCCACCAGAGTACTCTCTCTCTCTCTCTCTCTCTCTCTCTCTCTCTCTCTCTCTCTCTCTCTCTCTCTCTCTCTCTCTCTCTCTCTCATACACAATGTTATAGCTTGAAAGAAAGGCAAGAAAGGAGATTTACCAGGGCCATGGTGATCCAGCCGCGCAGCTCGCAGAGCCTGAATAAAAAATCAAAGCTTCCGCAAGACAACAGTCAGTCCAGAAGCAGAAATATAAAAGATTTAGAACGATTGCATGAATGGTTAGGGTTTTGCAGATGAGAAACAGAGCGTGGAGATGAGATGTTACCGGGAGCTAGCTCTTTCCTGCGCGGAAAGGTAGTAAAATGAGACTCTACAGATGTTCTCATTTTCATTTTAATGCCTTTGATTCGCCCTTTGCGGGCGTTCATGCGCGGTCGCGAGGGTTGTTTCATCTCAGCGACAACCTGGGGTGAACAGGCCAATTAAGAGGCATTGCTAATAGCAACTCAAGGTAAATAGGCCAATTAAGAGGCATTGCCTAATAGCAACTTAGGATCAGATGGGCCCATTCAAAGGCACCGCGCAGTTTGCACAAGTGGTGTAATTTGGAAATGGGCTTAACTAGGTGCAAAATAGCCACACATAGATGGTTGAGATTATAGCATACCATCACCACAGTCGAGTGAGACAGAGAACGAGACGTGAACAAGAATCAAAAGTAGGGTAGAAGTGCTATTAGGTCACTAAATTAAAAATCACGAAATCCTCGTGGTTCTCAGGACTAGGAATGAGATATGGGTGTATGGGAGGACTCCCATGTTCTACATCAACACATGTTTGGTATGGGCTTCATTGCCACATGCCACATGGAGGTTTGGGAAAGATATTACAAGTCAATGGTCAAAAAACTATTATTAATATGAGGCATAAGTGGCCATGTGTCCTTCCCCCCATGCTATAGTGGTAGTACTACAACACCATGTATGTTAAAGTAAAGAGAAGTTAGGGTGATCTCTCTCTCTCTCTCTCTCTCTCTCTCTCTCTCTCTCTCTCTCTCTCTCTCTCTCTCTCTCTCTCTCCAGCATTCCATGCTTTGGAATCGATAGTTGTAGGAGGCATGGCTCTGTTGAGATATCGAGCTCCATTCATGATATGCCAGGGTAACCGTTGTGTATTTATGTCACAGACTTGTCAGCTGTAGATGCGGTTGGTACACCGCCCATGAATAATAGCTAGATGACAGCTATCCTTATCTACTCTAGTTCGTGGCTCAGTTAGTATGCCACCTTAGTTAGTTGAGTTTGGTTTGAGACCCATATATAGGGTTCTTCTATTTCTTTTGTACAAGAGTTCTTTTGGCTTACACAACTAAGAAGAGGAAAACTATTTTCAGCCTCCACCCTTGTGTGTATTCCCCCATTGTGCTAGCAAGAAAGCTACAAGTGAGACTCCTTCCTTCTCTCCCACAATCTTGACATGGTATCAGAGCCTTGTTTGTGGTAAGGAGCTCAAGAAAGCAAGCCAAGTTCGCGGTGTTCTGGTAAGAGGACTAATGTTGCTTTCATTCTTCTGTTTTGGGAGTAAGTCTCTGCAGGTAGCACAGCCGAAAAGTGCAAGAGTGCATTGTCTCATATTGAGACGCCCTTCGCGATGTAGCAAGAGGGCAGTATATGCTGCAGGTAAGAGTGCTCTGTTTTTTTTATTTGATGCCATTTCGGGGCCTGTCTTGGAGGCGGAAGTTTTCTGCACGCACTCAGGAAAAGGTATTGTTTTGTGCTGTGCGACCACTGTTCTACAGGTCGGTGAAAAATTACTGTGGAAATTGCATCGTATGCTTGTGCGCAGAGACATTAGGAGTTACAGAATCATCCTTGTTGCCTGTTGATGCAAAATCGTCACTAGGAAGTGACTGTGTGGTCAAATACCACTTTCATCAGTTTTGCAGATTTGCCCTTGTGAGGCTGAAGCTGTGTTCTTTGCAGTGACAGAATTTTTTGCAATGTTCTGTAATGGCGTCTAATTCTCTTTCACAGATTGTCACTGAAAAGCTTGACAAGAACAACTTCCAAGTATGGAAGTTTAGAATGACGAATTTCCTTATGGGAAAAGGATATTGGGAATTTGTTGCAGGAAATGAAGAAGAACCAGTTCTTCCTGATGTTCCCAATCAACAGTAAATGCAGGCATTTAAAGCATGGCATGAGAGCCAGGAAAGTTATGTATTGGCTGTCTATTAGCATTTCAGACTCTATGATTGTGCATATTCAGGATGCAAGTACGCCAAAGGAGGCATGGGATACTTTGTCAAAAATGTATAGCACAAATATGCAAGCCAGGAAAATGCAGCTCAAGCAAGAGTTGCACAATGTGCAAAGAGAAAGTATGAGCATCAATGACTACCACATGAAGGTGAAGAAGATTGCAGATGCACTTGCTTCCATTGGGTCACCAGTGGAAGATGATGATTTAGTTTCTGTGACCTTGAATGGTCTAGGAAAGGATTATGCACAGTTTCGAACATCCATTTCCGTCCATGAAAGATTTCCTACTTTTGAGGAGTTGATTGCTCTTCTAATTTCTGAGGAGCAGAGAAATGGTGGTGCATCTTCGTCATGAGAAACTTCAAAAGAAGCTGTCTTCTACTCAAATGCTGGAAGAGGTAGAGGCAGAGGTAGAGGAGGCCGATCTGGAGGCCGTGGTAGAAATCAGAATATGCAGCAAACTCAAGAAAACCAGTTCTATGGAGGAGGACGTGGTAACTCTAGAGGCAGGGGGAGCCAAAGAGGTCGTGGTGGATGGCAAAGAGGGCAAAATGCAAACAGCAATGTTGAATGCTACTACTGTGGTAAAATGGGTCATATGGCTAAAGACTGCTATAAAAAGCAGAATGACATCATGAATGGAAAACTGCAACAAGGGAATTATGCATCTTCTAGTAGACAGGGTGATGACAGAAATGAGCATTTGTTTATGGTGCAGCACATGACCAATTCTGTGACAAGTGCAGAAGAAAGTAACGATGTGTGGTATGTTGACTCAGGTGCATCAAACCACATGACAGGTCATGCAGAATGGATGCAGGATGCAAGGAAAATGGAAAAACCAGGATTTGTGGAGACTGGTGATGATACTGCACATCCTATTGTGCAGATTGGAAATATTCCTTTGTCTATGCAAGATGGGAAAAAGAAATACCTGTCGGATGTATTTCATGTTCCAAATATCACCAAGAACCTGGTTTCTGTTGGTCAAATGGTTGAGCAGGGCTTGCAGGTCAGATTTAATTCCCATGA